>NC_044913.1:38203160-38370660 GCF_001633185.2 Quercus lobata | reverse complement strand
AGGAGAAAAAGAAAGAGAGAGAGTGTTTTAGAGAAGTGAGGTAAGGTGGTGGGGCCGTGTATGGGTAAGGGAAATAAAAAAAAATGTGAAAAAGTATTATTTTAATAAAATAGGGTGTATTATAGATAATCTGATGTGAGTGTTTTTACAAATTGATCGTGTAAAATAAAAAAAAGTAAGATTTTATTATAAAATAGAAGGAAACTTTTACACATACTGATGCTAATGCTCTTACTGTAAGTGCACTCTCACATCTCTTTCATCTTGTCCATTTTTTTCCATTTTTTTTCTTGGTTGAATAAATATAGTTTAATTGATCATTAATGATTCCAAATCCATATATTAGACAGGAAAAAAAAAATTCAAGTCATTAAATTTAAAACTAGAAGTTTGAACTCTGTCTCTTTATTTTCTTGGATAAATACACCTATAAGAAATGAAATTATTATGTTTGTGCTAAAATGCCTTTTTGGGTGGCAGTGGCCGATGATCGATCACACACTGGTAGAGGCTTATGATAATAGAGTCTTTGTAGACTTAGAGCATCTCCAGCATATTCTCTAAATTTTTGTACTGTTTGGAGAATGAACAGTAACTTTTACCTTTTAACTACCCACTTTTTTAAATACACTTTCCAACAGATTCTCTATCTCATTTAAATATTATTTCTTCATTCATTATTTCTTCTTTTTTTATCATCATGTATTCTTCCTATATTCATTCCCAACAATTATATTTTTCAATGAAAAGTGTTATATTCACAACATTTTTCACAATACTTTCACAAGAATCACATCAAAATCTTATGTGAAAAATTGTTACTAGTTCTAATTTGAACCCACCGTTGAAATTATTTTTTTACTCACCAATATTAACTAATAACAATCTATTATTTAAAATTTATTGTGAAAATATTGTGGTAGTATTTCTCAATTAAGATTTTTTATTTTTTATATTATTTTTCCTTTCTTTCAATTCATTCTCATCCATACATTTTCATTTCTTTTTTCTTGTTTTTCTCCTCCACACACGTGTCCAGGCTATCTCTACCCCCCCCCCTCTCCCACCCCTTCTTTTATTTTCTTTTTCTCCCTCACATTCAAGAACATTCTAGCGAGCTCTCTCTCTCTCTCTCTCTCTCTTACTTGATTCCAGAACATTCACTAGCTCTCTATGATAAGAAAAGAAAGAAAAGAGGTATAGAGAGAAAGAACAAGAGAGATGGATCATTGCCATCACTCATCTTCATCCCTAACGTAGTCCAGATGGGTCAGATGGCTTTTGGCTTCTGTCTTTTTTTTTTTTTTTTTGCTGCTGTTATTGTTATGATTTGATTAACTTTAAAATTGTGTTTTTGAGTTTGTATTCTGATAATCTGATTATGCTTGAGTTTAGAGATGTTTGAGAGAAAGATTGTTGTGTTTGTAGCTATGAGAGGAGAGAGAAAGAATATTTTTTTTTAATTGAGATGTATGAATTTTTTAAGCAGAAAAATTGATTTGGAGTTGCTACAGTGTTCTCTAAAATAAGAGAACTACTGTAGCAACTTCAAAAAAATTTGGAAAAGTTTTGTGTTTAGAGATGCTGTTGGAGCGTGAACAGTGAACTTTTTTCTTCAAAAAGTAGAGATAGAGCATCTATTGGAGACATGGAAGTCAATTTTGTATCGTACCGGCCAGTATATACTGTTCCGGCTAGTGCATCGGTACAGGTACACCCCTTGTTTCGTACCGGAAAAAAATACCGGCCATACTGGCCTCGTACCAGCCGTATTGGCGAAATCCGACTGTTTCGGCCGGTAAAGATGTTTTGGACCGGTACAAACAAGAAGAAAAAAGAAAAAGAAAAGGAAGAAGAAGATGAGAAAAATGGGTCTGTGACTCATTGACTTGGTGCCTAATAACTAAGATCTATGCTCCAAATCTTTCATTTTTTTCCCTTCTATACCCTTTTCTAATTTAGATCCCATTCCTCTCCATTGTAGCTGCCACTGCAACTTCTTTATTCTCCTTCTTCTTCTTCTTTTTTCCAGCGTCTTTAGTTTCTCCACTGCTAATGCACTACAACCGTGTGCTTTTTGCTTTGTGTTTTTCAAATTTTCTTATCTAATATTTAGTCAATGATGTCAGATGGTTAGGTGGAATTATGAAACACTCAAAAGTGTTGAATATTTTTCAAACTTGTCTTTAGTATCAATTCATTTCCACCAACCACGTGGCCTATGCTCTTAACTTTTTGTATGCCCTTGTACTTTCTTTTCCTTTCATTACCAAGGTATCAGGCACATGTACAGACGTATATTTACATTATTATTATTATTATTATTAATGTTAAGTAAATTGATGGGACTTGTTTTTAATTGGCCACTCCAGTACGTAGTAACCCACCCACAGTCACATAGAGGGATATATGTATATGTATATATATATATATATATATATATAACTACAATGGTACACACTAAAATATATTTATGTTGTTGATTTCTTTTTCTTTTTTTTGATGAACTTGTTGGTTTCTCTAAAGTATATATTATTATTGTTGTTATTGATTAGATGAGTGACATAAATTTATCATTTTAAAATTTTATATACATATATATATATATATATATATATATATATATATCTATATTAGCAGTAATCCCGAAATGGTACATCGGTATTGACCGGTACCCGAAATATATCGTACTGTTGGTTAAACCGGTACAGCCTCCGGTATGGTATTAACTTCCTTGATTGGAGATGCTCTTACATAGTAGTTAGTTGGAAATCATCTAAAATTTCCAACATAGGAACCAAATTAAACTTAGAATCCAAAAAGAAAGGCATGTAATATAACATGTTAAGCTCAACTTCTATGGCATTTCACTAAGTTCTTATATATGTACATATATCACAATCTCATTCCATATATATACCCGACACATCGAAGCCAAAAAACCATCTTCTTTCGGCGAGTGATATAAAACACGTTATAATATAATGCTATTGTTCTCAGAATTTACCTCTTCTCTTTCTCTCTGCGTCCATTTGCTGCATCTACCTGTTTGTGAACTAATAGAGCAAGTGACTAAGTGAACATATCTTTCATGCTATAGATTTTATATTTTCTTGGCTAAATATTATAGTTTATTAACAATTTAACATACTAAACAAAATAAGAGGAAAAGTTTGATGGATGTGTTTCAAGGATTAGATTTATTGATGGTGATATCTAGCCATTAGAGGGAGTAGCAAAAAACTTGAGGGTGATTTGATAGACATAAAATAATTATATAATATTTTAAAACATATTACAACGGAGCTTATTTTTATTATTCTATAGATCTATTTTATTTAAATTTATTTTATTATTCTACATATTCATTTTTAATATCAGTTTTTTTTATTATTCTAATATTAAATTCTTTATGAATTTATTGTAAGAGAAGAAATATGGTTCGAAAGAAAGACCGATTTTGGGAGTATATTAAAGAACTAAATGGTCGTTTCAAATGTAAGTTTCGTGAAATTGTTTTTGTTGGGGGTGCTACAAGGATTAAATGTCACTTGGTTAGAGTTAAACGTCACGATATTGATATTTGTACAAAAGAGTCTAAAAAGGTCCAAAAGGAAGCTTCTCTAACAATTGGAGAACCTAGCAAAAAACTTAAGGGTGCATCAACTTCAAACAAAGATAAGGAGGAGGAAATCATCTTAACTTGAATATCAAAGGATGTCACATTAAGCAGAGTGTTTGAAAAGTTGAGTAAAGATGTAATTTTCTTTTTTTTTTAGATTATATTTCATTGTAATCTTGGCTATGAACTTGCGATAACATTTTCAATTATTGATTTTAATTGTTTGAATCAAGTAAAACATTATAATAAATTTTCTTATTATTTAATGAATTTTTTTCTTGCAACAAGTGGGGAATAGGAGTTTGAACTCATGCTCTCTTCCATTGGAGAAGTGTACTGTTAGTCAACTACAAAATTCTTAGCTTTATTACTTTTTTATTTATTTAAATAATTTGATATTTATAAAAGTGAAATTCAATTCTCTACAACTTTTTCAAAAGTAGAGAAAACCAAATTTCAATGTTTTCTAGGCCTAAAATGTGATTTATGGTGCTATTGAAAATAGTAACGTTTTTTTGAGCATTTTATGTTATTTTTGAAAATTTTCATGGACCATATCTTTTTCTCTATCCAATTTGTTTTTAAAAAGAGCAGATAAGATGCCATAAAGGAAAACTTTTTTTTTTTAAAATTATTTCTTAAAAAATAATAAAATAGAATGAGATCCAATCAAAATTCACACTTAATTAATTTTAAATTAATTCTTGTTGGAACCAATCAAAATTAAATGTTTAAAATAGGATGTGATTAAGCCCATTGTGTAGATAAGCTACGATCGTTGAACATTGTTTGTATGATAAATTTTGATCAAGTGGTTCGATCAAGGCCCATGACATACCATTGTGATCGTTGGAGCATCAAGATTTGTTTTGTATAACAAATCTAAAGATCTAACTGTTGAAATTACGATCATGCCCTTGGTGCAACATTATTGTTTTGCCCTTAATATTGGTTAAATGCAAGTTGTAAAATGGGATGTCTACAGGTAGAAAGAAAGATCAATTTTAGGAGTATGCAAAGGAAGAAGATGGTTATTTCATATGTAAGTTTTGTGAACGTAAATTTCCTAGGGGAGCTTCAAGAATTAAATTATACTTGACAAAAGTTGAAGGTCTTGATATCGATATTTCTACAAAAATGACTGAATTGTGTTCATGCAAAAGCTTATCTAGAGATTAAGGGGCCTAACAAAAAACTTGAGACGACATCGACTTCAGGCAATGCTAAGGAGAGTAAAAAATTCCTCAAATCCAATATCCAAAAATTGTCACACAGTTGATTATCTATAGCTTATTTTTTATTTCTTACAAAACCATACTCTTACACTTTGCAAACTATTTTTATACGAATTTCTTTTGTGCAGAGTAACGAAGAATATAACACAAAAATCGTCCTTAGTGTTGCAGTGGAAGGACTATTAGCCAAGGTGAGATCACTTGTTATTGATCATATTGGTTTTGGATTGGGTTTGGGTTACAAGGAGGAGCTAATAGAGCTTCTTATCTCATTATCCAAGATTCAAGTTGTGTTAGATGTCACTGAGAAACGGCACGTAATTGATGAATTTATGAGGATCTAGTTAGCGGAGATTAGAGATGTAGTTTATGATGCTGACAATGTGCTAGATGAGTTTGGCTATGAGATTCTTAAGCAAAAGGTACAATCTCAAAACCAAATAATGGAAAATGTAGTTAGCATTTCACTCTCTAATCCTATCACATCCCCCCTCAATATAGAAAACAAAATGAAGACCATCATCAATCAATTATTGGATACAATTAAGAATGGTCTTAGAGTGGGGTCTATGGATAAGATCCCCAAGATTAGCCTGGATAGAGGGTTAGACACCTTCCATGATGATTCAGAAGTTGTAGGAAGAGGATATGATGTCTCAAAAATAGTGAACATGTTGACTAATGCAAGCAGTCAATGTATCTCTGCTCTTCCTATAGTGGGTATAGCAGGTCTTGGAAAGACAACTCTAGCAAAAGATGTTTATAACAATGAATTAATAAGGAAACATTTTGATGTATTAGCATGGGTATGTGTCACTAAAATTTTTAATGTTAAAAGGTTTTAAGTGAGATTCTTCAATTTATTGATGAAGATCAATCTCTTGAAGAAGACTTGAATGAAGATGAAATACTTAGTGAACTTCAAAGTAAATTGCGTGGGAATAAATATCTTCTTGTACTTGATGATGTGTGGATTGAAGATCATAAGGAATGTAGTAAATTAAGGAGTTACTTGTTAGGTTTTAATTCAAATATTGGAAATAATATTATTGTAACAATCCGTAGTGATAATGTTGCAAATCTCATAGGGACACATCCCAACATTTTTTGGAAATATTATTAAAAGATGAACGTTGGTCCATATTTGAAAAAAGATCATTTGCAAATAAAAAAATTACCCAAACTTCAGATTTGGGGTCTATTGGAAGAGAGATTGCTAAAAGATGTGGAGGGGTTCCATTGGCCACAAGAGTTTTAGGAGGAATAATGTGCTTCAAACTTGATAAAAGTGAATGATTATCAATTCAATATAATAAAATTTGGGATTTAGTGATAATGATAATAATAGAGTCTTCTTGATATTGAAGTTAAGCTTTGATCATCTTCCAACACCATCTTTAAAACAATGTTTTGCATATTGTGCAAATTTTCAAGATTATAACATTAGAAAGGAAGAAGTTATTCAACATTGGATGGCTAAAGGCTTCCTTGAATCATCTAAAGGAAGTTGTATAGTGATGGAGGATATTGGTGACTTGTATTTCAATATCTTGTTGGCAAGTTCCTTTTTCCAAGATGCTAGAAAGGATGTGTATGGTAACATTATCAGCTGCAAGATGTGTGATTTGGTGCATGATCTTGTACTCTCAATTACAAAATCTGAAACTCTAATTTTAGAGAGAGCTTCAATGGATAATGTACATACAAGGTTTATATTTCCGCTTTGTTGGCCGAACAACACAAAAAATTTCATTTGTTGGAGATGGTTTCTCAAAATTGCGCACCTTAGTTTCAGATTATGCCTACTTTGGAAATACATTATCAAATTTTAAATGCTTACATGTGTTAAGTTATTTAGGGACAATGTAATAGAGTTGCTAGATTCAATTGAGCATTTGATACATTTAAGGCTTGACAAGGGTGTTTTTAGGAAGAAATAAAAGAAACTGACAAATCCGTTGAGCCAATCAGCTTCATATGTGTGTGAAGTAGTGTGAAATTGACAACGCCATAAGTTGACGACATCACCTCAATACCCGACGGTATCTACATGAGACGACGGGGATTCCTAGGCCAACGAGAAGAGAGAAGCTGATGGGAGTAAAAGAAGCCAACGGGAATAAAGAGCATGATGAGTCCAGCATGACCTTGCTTCACCCCCACGGAAATCTATACAAGGAAATATCTTGCACCCCACGATTAACCCTAATAAAGGGAATCCCTATAAGAAAAGGATCCTGCCAATTACTTGCATTTATGAGGATCTTCCCTACACGAAAAGACCCTCTTTGCCAAGAAACGAATGCCAGCTCTACGCTACTATAAGAACCCCAAAACCCTCACAAACTAAGGTACGCATAATTTACTCCAGCTTTGACAGTTTGGAGTTATGAAAGTTCTCTAACTTAACCTTCGAAGGATATTTGGCTGGTACCACACCGGTATTCTTTGCAAGGTCTTCTGTGTTTCTGTTTCACAGGTTCTGTCTAGAGCACGTGAGGATCGTGCAGGCTCATTGACAATTTTTGGCATCATCAGTTGGCGTTGTCTGTGGGAAAGAGTAGACTAGAAGTCACATTATCGCTTCCTAGATAAAAAGTTGATGGTACTTACTCGCTCAATGGCAACCAACAACAATGGAGATGAACCATGCATTACTGCCCTTGAATGACAGGTACATACCCTAACTGCGGTTGTGGAACACCTTACTAAGTAGAACCACGACCTGGAGGAACAGTTGCACCAAAGGGATGCTGGGCCCAACAGTCATGGAGAAGAGCAAGAGGGACCAACGTCGAAGGGAGGGACTAAGAAGGGCTAGAAGGAAGCAATGCTTCGAGCAGACCAGAGCTACAAGATACTAGCCGTCCATCCATCACAGATACAGCACCACCACATATGGTCGCGGAGATGCAGATGATGAAGGAAAGAATGGCCTTCATGATGAATGCCCTCAAGGGGCGGGTGTCAAACGACCTTGACTAGTTGGTCCATCGGATGGACTCACCCTTCACAACACCCATCACTTCGTTCCCCTTTCCTGTAAAGTTCCGTATACTGTAAATAGAAGCCTATGACGGGTCAAAGGATCCCTTGGACCACCTGGAATCATTCTAAACCCTCATGCACTTACAAGGTGTGGTGGATGAGATCATGTGTCGAGCCTTCCTAACTACGCTGAAGGGTCCCGTAAGGGTATGGTTTAATAGATTGACGCTCAACTCCATTGGTACCTTTCAAGGAGCTGAGCGCGCAGTTGGCCTCGTATTTTATCGGGGGATACATGTATAAGAAGTCCATTGCATGCCTGATGAGCATCAAGCATGGGAGGACAAGACACTAAGGTCTTACATAACCCATTCCAACAGGGAAGCTTTCTCGATAAATGAAGCTAATGACAAGATACTTGTTGCTGCATTCACTAATGGTCTGTGGAAGGGGAAGTTTTTGTTCTCCTCATATAAGAATGACCCAAAGACCATGACAAATGTGCTTTATCGAGTTACTAAGTACATGAACGCAGAGGATGCGCTACTAGCCCAAGAGGAGAAACCTAAGAAGAGGGAAAGGCAAGAAGATGCCCGGTAGGAAAGGGGATGGAAGATGACTAGAATCGAAGACCAACGGGAGGATAGGGGCTCTAAACCCCCAACTGGAAGGTTCACCAACTTCACCCTACTGACTACCTCGATTGATCAGGTGTTGATGCAGATCAAGGGTGACACGACCTTGATGTAGCCTGGCAAGTTAAAGGGAGATCCTAGTAAGAGGTCTAGGGACAAATATTGTCATTTTCATCGGGACCACGGATACGACACATTTGAATGTTATGACCTGAAGCAACAGATTGAAACCCTTATTAGACAAGGGAAACTACATCGATTCGTTAGCCAAGAAAGGGCAGATCCACCATAGGAGCAGGTTGCTAGAAGGGATAACGAGCGCCCTAGGCCACCCATGGGGGACAAAAGGATGATTGTAGGGGGTACCACAACTCCAGGTTCATCCAAGAAGGCCCGTAAGACCTACTTAGGATGGTTCAGAATGTCTAGCTGACAGGCTTTGTCCCAAAAATGGCGCTAGTCGACAACCTTATAATTGGGTTCTCGGAAGAAGATGCTTGATGTCTCCACCACCCACACGACGATGCACTCGTTGTTAGTATTTGGGTAAGGGACTACAATACTCACTGGGTCCTGGTTGATAATGGAAGCACTGTTAATATCTTCTACTATTCGGCATTCCAATAGATGAGGACCGAAAGAGAGTAACTCATACTAGCCAACACGCCGTTTATTGGGTTCAGAGGAACGAGGGTATACCCCCTCGGCGCAGTCATATTTCCCATGACAGTTAGCGACTACCCTTAGCAAATTACTAAGGATGTTACATTCCTCGTTGTCGACTGCTTATCTGCCTACAATGCCATACTGGGCCGACCTACCCTCAACTCATGGAAGGTCGTGACTTCCACCTATCACCTGATGATCAAATTCCCCATCGAGTATGGAGTAGGAAAGGTATGTGGGGACCAAGTGGCAGCACGAGAGTGCTACATTGCAATGTTGGAGATGGATGACCACTTGTAGACTGGGAACATTGAAGAACAGAGGGCGGTTGCAGAGCCCGTTGAAGGATTCGAGGAGATACTTCTCGATAACTCTAAGCCCGAGCGAATGACTAGGATTGGCACCCATGCCAGTTCACTAGTCCGTTAAGCGCTCATGGCATTCCTAAGAGAAAACTAGGACGTCTTTTCTTGGAGTCATGAAGACATGCCCGTGATCGACCCTTTAGTCATGGTGCACAAGTTGAATGTGTCACCCTCTTTTCGCCCCCATCTGTCAAAAGAAACAAGTGTTCGCCCAAGAACGAGACCGGGCTATAGCGGAAGAAGCCTGCAAATTGCAAGCTGCAACGTTCATCAGGGAGGTGTACTACCCCGACTAGTTAGCCAATGTAATGATAGTTAAAAAAGCCAACGAAAAATGGAGGATGTGTGTAGACTTCATGGACTCAAACAAGGCGTGCTCCAAGGATAGCTACCCCCTCTTGCGGGTTGACATCCTGGTATACTCAACAACAAGACATCAGTTATTGAGCTTTATGGATGCATTTGTTGGTTACAACTAGATTAAATTAGACGAAGCTGACTAGGAGAAAACTTCATTCATCATCAGCCAAGGCCTCTTCTGCTATAAGGTAATGCCGTTCAATCTCAAGAACACGGGTACAACGTATCATAGGCTCATGACCAAAATGTTTGCACATCAAATTGGAAGAAATGTCCAATTTTATGTGGACAACATGCTAGTGAAAAGCCGAATGGAGGACGATCATTTAGACGACCTCAAGGAGACCTTTGACACCCTCTACTCTTACAACATGAAGCTCAATCCAAGCAAATGCGTATTTGGGGTGACGGCTGGAAAACTCTTAGGGTTTATGGTGTCTCAGAGAAGTATTGAAATCAACACAGACAAGATTCGAGCCATACTGGAGATGGCACAACCAAGGAACACAAAAGAAGTACAATGCCTCATTGGCAAGGTAGTTGCACTGAATAGGTTCGTTTCAAGGGCGATAGACAAGTGTCTACCTTTCTTCCACATGCTGAAGAAGTCTTTTGAGTGGACGCCCGAATGCCAACAAGCTTTTGATTATCTAAAAGCATATCTCTCATCTCCACAGTTGCTAAGTCCTTCCTAACCAAGGGAAGACTTATTTCTCTATCTAGTCGTTTCCCCAGTTGCTGTCAGTGCAGCCTTAGTCAGAGAAAAAGATAAGGTACAGAAGCCAGTGTACTACACTAGCCAGGCACTCCGTGGCGCAGAGGAGATGTACCCACATATGGAAAAGCTCGCCTTCGCTTTAGTTACCGCAGCCTGTAAACTCAAGCCATATTTCCATGCCCATACTATGGTCGTTCTAACTGATAAGCCTCTACGGCGGGCAATGAGTAACCCTGAAGCGGCTGGATGGATGGCACTATGGACAATAAAGTTAAATGAATACGACGTACAGTACCGCCCGCGTACTGCCATAAAGGGATAGGTGGTCGTTGACTTCATTGCGGAATTCACCAACATGGAAGGCTAGGGGGCAGGAGAACATCCCTAATGGAGTATTCACATGGATGGATCGCCTAACTGGCAGGCTGGTGGAGGCATAATGCTTTGTTCTCCAGAAGGGGATGAGATCGAGTATATGGTTCGTCTTGACTTCCTTGTGACCAGCAATGAAGTGGAATACGAAGCTCTAGTGACAGGACTGGATCTTGCCAAAGCCATAGGGGTCACGAGTGTGGTTATGTACTGCGATTCTCAGGTGGTCACAAGCTAGGTGAATGGTGACTACGAATGCAAAGGGGAAAGAATGAAAAAATACTTGGAGCAAGTAAGGAAATGGATGGGTGAATTTCAGACCAAGTTTGTTCAAATCCTCAAGGAAGAGAACAAGCAAGCCGACCGTCTTGTGAAAGTCACATCAGCAGAACACATACTCATCCCTAATAAGGTACTTTCTTTTGTTCAACTCTTACCTTTTGATAGATGGTGTCGGAGTGCAGGAAATATACTTGGGAAGCAATTGGACCACATCGATAGTTTCTTATTTGAAAGACGGCATATGACCTGATGGTAAGGAGGCCACAAGAAAGTTGAAGGTCCAAGCAACACGTTTCGTTCTGATAAAGGATGTCTTGTACAAAAGAGGCTTCTCCCGCTCATACCTAAGGTGCTTAGGCCTCGAGGAAGTAGACTATGTTATGAAAGAAGTCTATAAGGGGATTTGTGAGAATCATTTTGGGTCACGGTTGTTGTTGCATAAGCTAATTCGAGCTGGATACTATTGACTCACCATGTAGAAGGATGCCTAAGCCTATGTCAAAGAATGTGATAAATGTCAAAGGTTTAGCCAAGTCATCAGAAAACCTTCAGAAGAGCTTACTTTGATGACAGCCCTGTGGCCTTTTGCTCAATGGAGGTTGGACATCATGGGCTCATTCCCAATAGCGATAAGATAGCTGAAGTTCCTAATGGTCGGCATAGATTACTTTACCAAATGGGTGGAAGCTGAAGCCCTGCCCACCATCATAGAGAAGAACATATGAAGCTTTGTATGGAGGAACATCATCTGCAGGTACGACATACCTAGAGTACTGATCTTAGACAATGGGAAGCAGTTCGACAGCAACTCGTTCAAAGATTTTTGCTCACAGTTGGGGATCAAGAATCACTACTCCTTACCCATCCACCCTCAGGCCAACGGATAAGTCGAGGTCATGAACCGATCCTTGCTCAAAATCATCAAGACTCGGCTTGAGGGGGCAAAAGGTATATGGCTGGAAGAATTGCTAAGCGTTCTATGGGCGTACATGATGATGGCAAGGATGCCTATAGGAGAGACACTGTTTCGACCAGCATATGGAAGCAAGGTCGTCATCCTAGCTAAGGTCGGACTCACAAGCTATAGAGTGGGAAACCATGATGAGAGCAGGAATGATGAAGCTATGCGCTTGCAGCTTGACTTGGTGGATGAGGTCAGAGCAGTGGCTGAACAAAGATTAACGCGGTACCAGAACCTCATGGCCAAGCACTACAACTCAAGAGTTAGGCACAGAGAGTTTTAGGTTGGAGATCTCGTCTTGAGAAAGGTGATAGGCACTACAAAAGATTCCTCTCAGGGAAAGTTAGGACCTAATTGGGAAGGACTCTATAGGATCGCTTCATGGCAGAGGAAGGGAACCTACCACTTGGAGATGCTAAACGAGCAAAAGTTGCACCACTCGTGGAACATGGAGCACTTGAAGAAATACTACTAGTAGACAACGGCACGAAGAACAACACTCCTCATTTCCAGTTTACTTTTAGTTAATTTTTACTATCTACAGTACTTTTTAAGCCCAAACGACAGCTTTTTATTCTTTCAAGAACAATTTTTTACTTACGCATGCATTTATCATAATAAGAGGAGTTATTCAGATATGACCTATTTATGAATATATGTCTCTACAAAATTGCATCTATTATTAAGTTCACAAGTGGACGAGTTCATCCCATGGGGATGTCTTGAAATTATCAGGTCCATAAGTGGACTAACTCATTATTAAGTCCACAAGTAGATGAGTTCATCCAATGGAGATGTCTTGAAATTATCAAGTCCATAAGTGGACTAACTCATTATTAAGTCCACAAGTGGACGAGTTCATCCCATGGAGATGTCTTGAAATTATCAAGTCCACAAGTGGACTAACTCATTATTAAGTCCACAAGTGGACGAGTTCATTATTAAATTCACAAGTGGATGAGTTCATTCCATAGGGATGCCCTGAAATTGTTAAAGTCCATAAGAGGACGAATTCATTATTAAGTCCATAAGTGGACGAGTTCATTATTAAGTCCACAAGTGGACTAACTCATTATTAAGTCCACAAGTGGACGAGTTCATCCCATAGGGATGCCTTGAAATTGTTAAAGTCCACAAGTGGACGAATTCATTATTAAATCCACAAGTGGACAAGTTCATTATTAGGTCCACAAGTGGATGAGTTCATCCTATGGGGATGCCTTGAAATTATTAAGTCCACAAGTGGACGAGTTCATTATTAAGTCCACCAGTGGACGAGTCCATTATTAGATCCCCAAGTGGACGAGTTCATTTTTAGGTCCACAAGTGGACGAGTTCATTGTTAAGTTTATAGGTGGATGAGTACACCAAAGCAGACGGCTTTATCCTAGTTATTCACCAAGTCCTTTAGGGGACAAGTACATCCTAACATGTATGCGCAAAGATGGACGGACATACTCATATCCCAAAATAAAGATCAATACATAGCAAAAAGCATACTAAAAGTGACGGATATAAAATGTTAAATAGACGCCATAAATAAAAGAAAGTGTTTACAACATGGCCTAAAAATAAGAAAGGCACTTAACATTGTCTGAAAATAAGATAGAGTGCATAAAAAGTAAAACAAATAAAAACTAGGCTTAAAGGTTTTGGGTGTCTTGAGAAGGAGGGTTCTCATCATCTTTGGCAGGAGGATTCTAGGCATCTGGGGCAGAAGGGTTAAGAGGAGGATCTTCGGTAGACGGGATCAAAGGAGTGACGGGTCTCTCCTGAGCAGGTTGGGCAAGAACCACGTTGTCTTCTTTTAAACCCTGCTCTGTATGAGTGGAGTCGGTAGTTTCCTTACTAACGGTGTCATCATCTGCAGGGGTCGTCAGCAGCGAGTCGTCCATAGTGACTTTGGATAGGTCAAGGTTTGGGTAGACGGACCTGACCTTCTTCAGGCAGTCCTCAAACCCGTCACCATAATAGACTGCACAGGCATCAATAAAAGGCTGGGAAGCCTTGAACTCTTCCATGGCGTCATCCCTAGCTATCTCTACCTACTTGCAAAGGGCTGTCAACTCCATCTCTAGGTTCGCTTTAGCCTCCTGCACCTTTTTTGGGAGAATGGATTCTTGCTTTAGTTTTTCAGTAATAGCCATCAGCTCCTTGTTAAGGGTGCGGATGGCCTCCTTGTACTAATCCATCTCCTTTTTTTTTAGATATCTTGATGCTTCTGGAGTCGATAGATCACTCCTTCTTTGGCGACGCACCTATCCTGGAGTACTTTCATGCGTATTGACGCCTAGAAACAAAAACAACTGTCAACAAGAGAAGAAAATACGAAATAGAACAAAGTATGAGAAAAACATACCCTGGTTAGGTCGAAGAGACTTGATGCCCCTAGGTTTTTCGTCAGCTGCTCAGCATAAGGGTCCAAGTCCGTCTCCTTGATGATTGACTCAACCATCTCAACGGCATGTTCCTTATGTGTGAGAAGACGACGTACAGTTCCCTGGGTGACGGGACCAGTCGACGTCATTAGACCTTTACTAGCTCCATGGCTAGGCTTGGGAGGCGACAGTTGCTTTGGCTATTTGTCAACAGCAGGAATGCCTGATCCTTTCTTGAGTGGACGGTCATCCTTCCTGTCACTCTTTTGCTTGGACATTCCCTTGCCGATGCCCTTAGGAGCTGACGAGGAGGCCCCCTCCTTCTCCTTCTGCTTGTGCACTATGGCTGACGCCCTTACCAAGGCTTTTTGCCTCACTGCCTCTATTTCTGCAAAGGGTAAGAGACGAATGTTAGATAAGCAGACGAAAATAAGAACAACGGGAAGAAAGAAGCAAAGGAATAGGAACTTACGCCGTCGTGAGTACGTGTTTAGTCTACGAGCTGCAGGAGTCGGCTTAGGACCACCACAATAGGCGTGCAACGTGTCAAGGGTGATCAGGTCCTTGCACTTCCTTTTGTCAAATGGGATCTCAAGCACCCAATGGATGAAAGCCTCCTGCTCGTTGGTTATACATGGATGAACGCTAGTTGAAAAAGAGAAACAGTAGGTGACGTTAAACACTTAAACAAATAAATAAGGAAAAAGTGAAAATACGGTGCTAGACCTGAATCCTTAACAATATCCCAAGTATTGTCAAAACCATGAGGCATCCTCATCCACTCTTCCCGACGACATACCTAGTTTATCCCTTCCAATTTCTATTGGAGTCGGGCATGTTCGACACTAGCCTAAGTGTTTTCTTCCTCACTGCAAAATGATATATCCCCTAAGATGAGGAGATATGTTGGGGTCTATAGCACCAAAAGAACTCATCCAGAGTAAGCTAACGGTTCCCCCTACTAAGACGACCCTAGAGGATTTCAGCCCCTATGAATATCCTCCAAGCATTTGAGGCAATTTGGTTGAGGGATAGACCAAGGCAAATGGCCAACTGACGGTGTAGTGCCGTCAAAGGCAATCTCAATCCTGCCGCGAACATGGCGTCATACATGCCGATGTCTGTGGTCTTTCTAGAGTAGCACTTTTCAAACTTCCTAGGTAGACGAATTGGAATGTTATCAGGGATTTGATAATGATCCCTTAAGTTATTAAAAATTTTGGTTGTCATCGTTGGCTAAAAATCATTGACAATCCATATTGCAGGAAGGATGAAGGGATGAGTATGAGTATCCCCTGGGCTTCCTGAACTTCCTCCTATAGAAGCTCTCCCGTCGCTCTCACCTTCATCCTCATCATCCTCTCCCTTACAACCCTCCTCGTTCTCCTCCCTCTCCTTCCTCCTCTCTGTTATAACTTTCCTCTTCGTCATCAGGAGAATGGGCGGACGATTCCCTCTTTGACGACTAGGATAAGCCTTCCTTGGGCCCATGACTTGATGCGTAAACTTCGTCGTAGCCTGATCCCTCATGGATTGACAACGACTGCTCACTCGTCGCTTCTCTATCACCTGACATCTATTCACCTACAAAGACGAAGGCATTCTAAGAACCTATTTGACGGGTCTCTCTATAAAAGTGACGACCAACTAGGAAAATGAAAATAAAAAATGAATGAAAAGAGAAGAGAACTTACAAGAATAGTAGACGATTCCGTGAAGGTGACGGGATTAGCAAGTTGACAGCAGCAAAGTTGACGAAATGACAGCTCTTTCATTTAAGATTAGCAAAGATGGAATAAGGGAAAATGAGAAGAGGTGGTGAACTATATAGAGGGCGAAAGAGCACGGGAAACGAAGTGATGCATTTGTTCAGAAATGAGGCCAAGTTGCCTATGCCACGTGTCTTAGCATTAAATAAAATCTGCTTAAAGAAGCCATTAATGAGCACCCATTTTTCCAATGGATAAATAACAAAAGGAAAGCTACACTCTACGACCCATCAGTTAAGGCTGACGAAGCTATGGAGTAGGAGGCAGCTGATAAGGGTGTTTTTAGGAAGAAATAAAAGAAGCTGACGAATCCGTTGAGCCCGTTAGCTTCATACGTGTGTGAAGTAGTGTGGAATTGACAACGCCATAAGTCGACGACATCACCTCAATACCTGATGGTATCTACATGAGGCGATGAGGATTCTCAGGCTGACAAGAAGAGAGAAATCTATACATGGAAATAAAGATCATGATGAGTCCAGCATGGCCTTGCTTGAACCCCATAGAAATCTATACATGGAAATATCTTGCACCCCACGATTAACCCTAATCAAGGGAATCCTTATAAGGAAATGATCCTACCAATTACATGCATTTATGAGGATCTTCCCTACATGGAAAGACTCTCTCTGCCAAGAAACGAATGCCAGCTCTACGCTACTATAAGAACCCCAAAACCCTCACAAACTAAGGTACACATAATTTACCCCATCTTTGGCACTCTAGAGTTGTGAAAGTTTTTTAACTTAACCTTCAGAGAGTATTTGGTTGGTACCACACCGATACTCTCTGCAAGGTTTTCTTTGTTTCTGTTTCGCAGGTTCTGTCTAGAGCACGTGAGGACCATGCGGCTCACTGACAATTTTTGGCATCATCAAGGCTTCTTCACATCTCACATTCTAAAATTAAAAAATTACAAAAACCCATCACCAAACTCTACAATTTGCAAACTTTAAGAATCGAAAAATGCGGTGAATTCATAGAGCTTCCAGAAGAGTTGAGCAATTTGATTAACTTGAGACATTTTTATCATGATTATTTCAAGCATTATGGTGATAACATTATCGAAACACCTAAAAATATGGGGTGGTTGTGCCTTCAAACATTGTCATATTTTGTTGTGGGTGGAGATGAAGGTGGTTGCATCAAAGAATTGGGTCCTTTAAAAAAACTCAGAGGAGACGTCAACTAAATTACGTGGCAGATGAGGAAAAAGCCAAAGGTGCAAAATTAAAAGAAAAGGAAATATTCAAGTTGGGATTATACTAGAGCAGCGGACAAGTATGATAAAGATAAATATGAAAAGGTGTTGAAAAGCTTAACAATCGAATCCTATGGAGGAAAGAAATTCCCATCCCATCATGGGTTGGTTTGTCGCTATATGATAATTTGATTGACATCAAGTTGAAGTTGATGTGGTGTAGTGAATGTGAAGAAGTTCCCACTTCCCTGTCTTGAAATATGTGAAATGAAGAAAGTAAGATGCATAGGAAGTGAGTTTTACGTGATGGGAGTTACATAAATACAATACAATACAATATAATATCATTATTTCTAGCGTTGAGAATACTCAAATTGGATGGACTTGACCATACGTTTCTGTCAGAAATTGAGGTATTTGCCAGGTGTGCCATCGTCCGTCCATAATAAGGCGTGGTACGTATTGAAGACCTACCCAGTGGCAGTGGCTGTGGCAGTGAATATTTGGAGAATGGTTCTTCTTCTTCTTCTACTTCAACACTCCCTCCCTCCAAAAGCTCCGATTGTATTGGTCCGGGACCAATTCAATACTTCATTGCCCTTAAAATTCAACATGTAAATTTGGTAGCTTTGCCATAGTGGTTGGGCGCCGGAACCTCGTGCATCTGCCCACCAAATTTGAAGACAATGAGCGGTGATTTATGGTTGCCCCAAATTTGAAATTTGAAGACAATTTGCGGATCAAGATTAGCCACGTTCCATGGGTTGAAATCAATTCTCAATAAGTCTATATCCTCTTCTATTCTCTTATAATATTCGTTCTGGCCATGGGTGAGAGAGTATTCCTGGTATGAATACTTAATTGAACATCATTCCATTGATTTTATATATATATATATATATATATATATAAATGCTACAATTTGGTTTAATGGCTTTTGAAATAAATAGTTGAAATAAATCTCACCAACCACTATGCCAACACTTGAAAAATTCTACTCTTCTTCTTCAATCTTTGAAATTATTTGCAATCAAGTCACTGAAAGCATTATATAATTTAATATTTTGTGATTGCTGCAAATTGGCTTAGTTCTATTCAAATTTTTGTCTCTGCAAAGTTGTTAAAAACATAGAATAATAAAATATTTTCTGATCGTAATGGCTGCCCATTGGCTTGTTGCTATTCAAATGTTTGTTTCTGCAAATTACCAAAAGAATTAAATTGTTGCTAAAGGCAATGTCTATGAAAATATTTTCTAATTGTTAACTATTGTCTTACTGCTATCAAATATCTTTTTGCTAGCCTAGCCTATTTGCTTTCTGCGAATTTTTCAAAATTGAAAATTTTAAAACTGAAATTTTCTGGACATTGGGAAATTTGAAATATTGGATTCATCACTATTAGAGTCTCCTTTATGTCCAAATACTCATTCTTTGGCTCAGCATTTCTTGTAACCTTCACATTTTTATACTGTAAGAGTTCATGGATAAGTTCTTTTGTTTAGGGCTGTCTAAAACTTGACAGTAGATTTTGTTGATTCGGATTGGGTCATAATTGCGCTGTTTAGGAGGGTCAGTTTATTGTGAAAAAATGGAGTTTAGTGGCATAAGAATGAGAAATTGGGTAGGTGAAGCCCTTGCTGATTTTTCATTTCATGTTTGGGTTAGGGGCTCAGTTTTACTAGTGCGAGAAAAATTTAACTTTAAATTTCAGACAGCACTAAAAGTGTTGATGGTTCTAATATATCTATATATGGTTTTTACCTTTAGACGGTGGCCATATTGCAAACATTTCTAAGACTAACTCAAGAAGCTGGCGAGAAGTTTGCGTCTAGGAAAATAATTAAGTTGACAACTGTAGCCAAGGCACTTCAGGTTTGCTTTCTCTTACCATTTGAATTATGTGTACATAATTTTCTTCACAATTGGTCATTCACAAAACCAAATACAGTTTATATATATATATATATATATATATATATATATTTTTGAGTCAGTGTCTGTAGCCAATGTGCATATCTACAATGTATAGAGTTGTGTTGAGTGCAGTCAAATCACTGGATTGTGGTTTCACACTTTGACATGAAAGTCATTCTGTGCTTTTGGTGTTATTATAGCTTAGCATGAACAGTGGGGAATGCCCTTTGCCGTGACTCTTTTAGTTTCTGACATGGATATAACGAAGTAGTTGCTAGTCATATATTTGCCATTAGTCGGAAAAATTACAAATGCCTTTGTGTCACCATTGATAACAGTAAGTTCTGTCAATCATATGGATAATTTGATTTGCAATTTACTTTTTTTCTTCTTTTTATTCTATATAGCAAAAACTGAGATTAATGAATTATAAATGATTACAATTGGGCTTCTGTTAACAACTCAAAGCGTTCTTTCTATAACATAACTTTTAACAACTTTTCCACAATAATCTTAAATCTAAAGCGATAAAGTAATAAATGTAAAATTTTCATGGCAACAAAAGAAAATTGCAAATATACCCTAGCTTTCCTAGTCTTTGTGTACTTATGAAACTTAGATTCAAACTGATTGTCAAACATAGCTTCAAACGGAATCGTCAAACTGATTGCTTTTTCATAACTAGGGCCAGTACTCTTGATCAGATCTTGATGCTCAAAATTTTAACCATTATCTCTACTGTTTTTTGTGTGTGATGGGTAAAGATGACACACCATTAGCACCAGCTGAAGTGGTTGAAATTACATGCTGACTTTTCTATGATTTTCTTGGCCTTTTGCTATCAGATTTAGGCCCAAGCATTGTAGCTTCACTCATTGTATCACCTACGAGGTTTCTCTGTAAATTTTATTCAGAATCCATAAGCAAATAACTAAAGATAACAACAAATTTTAAAAATAATAATAACTAGTCGCTAACTCGTGTGATGCACGAGAACGCTACCAATTTTTTAAAATAAATATTATATCCATAATAAAAAGACAGAATATCATTATTGTTCCAAAAGATGAGCATCAACTATAGTAGAAACATTAACTCATATTATTCATTCTAGACATCATTTTTTATTTTTATTTTTTGGGTGCAAAACTACTTACTCAAACAATTAAACTAAATATAAAACCAAGCTTGAGATAACCCAGAAAGTTAAATTTAATTTAAATACAAACTAAAAAAGAAAAAAAACAAACTGTGCATATCATGAAGACAAGCATGTAGATAAGAAGGGGTTGCCATGTTATGGTCCACATAATAAGAAGGCTTATGCACCCAATAAGCACTACCTTAGCTGCTTATAACCTTCTTAATTTCCTTGGGCATTTTTCCTTCAAGAATATATAGCTTCCAAATTGTCAGCTTGTGATATCCTTTGCTTTAGAAAAAAACTTTGAAGTAAAGTTGTATCCTCTGATAACTAAATATAAGAGTTTCATTCCTCCTTGTTTCAATTTAAAACCAAACTGTGTGTAAAAGAAGAAAATTTTCCTTTGTTCCAATATGTCTTTAGTACCAAAATCACAAATCCATTAAAACCAAACTGTATAACCATCTAACTACTAAACTTAACATCAACTTATCAACACAAATTTAAAGAACTACTTAATCAATATTTCAAATAAATTGAAAGACAATTTTAAAGTGTTTTTTGTATCTTCTTCCTTTGTTGCTTCGTAGTAGTTCTTGAATATGTCCTTTTGTTTTCCTTGAGTACAGATGTTGGTGTGAGTTGCACATTGCTTTGAACATCAACTTTTTGAAATTTTGTACAATCACCACCTTGTTTAGTTGATAAGTTGATGCTACATTCATTTGAAGTATCACTGATGTAAGCCTGGTAATAGAACAGGTTGAGGAATGTATTACAACATATACATCTTAAATATCATATTTGTAATTTTTCTATATTAAAGAATACATATTTCTGTCATTTTATCAAGCTGAATTGCTTTGTCAATTTCTTCAAAAGATTCAAAAACTTTCTTGACGGTATAGAATTCCCATCCGTACTTGAGATTATAGTCATTTATTTGTATTTGGAAAACAAATTGTTTTCCATTTAGATTTTCTATTTACACAGGAAGGACGACTTCTTTGGGCACCTAACAAAAGTAACATTTTTCAAATTGTACACTCAAGTAAAGTTTAATAAATATTAAATGCTAATTTTATCTTCCATATTCTCACCTCTAAACATTTGTTCAAAAGGCCTTTCGCTAATATGTTGAGTAATTTTTCTGCTTTTGAATCAAATAAAATGAATATGGCCATTCCTGAGGTATCTTCAACCTTTAATTGAATTCTATACTTGATAAGAGAAATGACATATATAATGTTAACATCATATTTGTTATTGTATATTTTAATATAAAAAGTAAACATTTTCATTTTGTGTACCTTGGAATTGGGAAGCATGCCTTTTTGTTGCAATTGTCGCACCATAAAAATTCATCTCTTGACTTTACCTTTTGACGACATACTTTGCAAGAGATAAAGTACCTACTAGAATTATCTATTTATAATCTTTCCTTGATAGGTAAAGATAGTTTCCTAGAAATTGAATTTAATATCAATCAATTCATAATTATATAGTTAAATTTTGTAAAAGCAGGTCTATAGTACATAAAGCAATGTTAAGGACACAATGTTATTGTTCAAGGTTTTTTATTCCTTACCTCACTATCAGAGTCCCACATAATTTTTGTTATTTCACTTGTGGTTCTTCTGTTGGTGTTCATCTCTTCTTGAATTGACACTTGTGGTTTGAATTGCTTTGGCATTTTTACTATTGATTAGTTATTTTCCACCAGCCTGTTATATTACATGAAGATATTAGACAAAGTATTGTAGAGACTGAAAATACATTAAAAATGTGAATCTAAAACAAAGCACTTACTAATCTTTGAATTTACTAGTCTTAGGAATGTCCAAATCAATATAAACTCTTGTTCCACTTGTTGACGATAAATCCTGCAATGCACGGGATTCATTAGAAAAAAAGTACAATTATCTATATATAAACTTATATTTGTGGCAAAAGGGCCATTCCATTAAGCCCATCAGCTACCTAAAAAGATAAAGTATCCACTCCAAGTGGATTACCAGCTAGGTAGTTACTTCAAACCATCCCACTTGAGCTCAGAGAAGTTTAGGAGAAAATTGTCTTATATGTTAAAGACATCTGTCACCTACTCAATTATAAAATTTGAGGCTCTGTTTATTTACCATGAGTGGACCCTCCTATCACATGTAATTGTTGGACACTTCTTAAGCAAGGGAGGTATAGACAATGCACAGAACACATGACAATATACCTGTTGGCGCATTTAATTGGTATAAAAAAATCACAGGTTTCTGTGGGTTTTTTTTTGTGTGGCAGCTATAAACTTCATGGTACAAACTGCTTATGCATTAAAACCATTGCATTTAAGTGATAAGTTTACACACACAATGAGTATTGAACCCACAATCTTATTCACCACCCTTTATTTATGAGTCTCTAAATAATTCCAAAAAAAAAAAAAAAAAAAAAATCATCAACCCAAAATAAGAAAAAATGAAAGATTTATATTTTTTGGAATCACAGTTTCATTAATTTATATTTTTTGGAATGCTGAATACTTGCTGATATGATTTTCTTCCTTAATTCCCCCATTTTTATTTTTGGTTGGCCTGCATCCATTTCTAGAAACAATAAAGTTACTGAATAATGTTTCATATAATGTATAATTATTTGACAATTGACATGTGAAGGGTGACCATCATGCAGGACCAATCATGAAAAAAAAAATCATGTGATATATTTGGGTGAATTATGGCTATTTTGACTTCCCAAATTGGATTTGTTGTTATTTATGAATATTGCAATTTTATTTTGAAGTTGTTTTTACCCTAAAAGGAAAAATTATATTGTATTTAGACACTACTATTTTAAGAGAATTCTAGAAAAAGAATCTGGGATTTGAATTTGGGAAGGAATATTGACAATAAATTAATAAAAGTACTTCAATTAACTGGGAAAAGAACATGAACAGTTCAATGGCAATTATGTTTAAAAGCAGAACTTTTAATCTATAAAAAAAAAAAAGTAATGTTGGAGTTTTACTATTAGAATAATGTTATCTATCATGTACTAATAATTGTAAATTGTTTAAACACTAAAATTTTATTGCTTGTAAATGTTGTTTAGATGATCATTTGAAAGTACTATGCACAAATATTCATCATAACAATAGCATATCACTGACTCCAACCAAATGTACAACAACCAATTATGCATAATACAAAATACAAAACCAAGCAAAACCCGTCATAAAAAAGTGAAAAGCCTATCTGGATCAATCAAATTTTGATATCATTCCATCTGTGTTGACAGAATTTGTGATATTGAATTGGAAGCTGGAGTTGTAATTGGTAAAGATGGTGCTTAGGCTAGTGCTTATGTCAGTGGAATTTTCATTCCTTCTCTCTTTGTTTTGGGAATGGAAAAGTTCAAAGCAAGTGAAAATTTGATGAACATAGATGCAAAATGAGCAGTACAAATAACATATGAATCCAATAGCAATTATAGTTATGAGTTATATTGCCAATTGCTCATCATGATAGTTTATGTAATCTCCATACATATTGATAGTTTATGTAATCTCCATACATATCCACCTCCAATCCTCATTACTGTTACTGAAACTGAATGAAGAGGTCCATCCTTCAAAGGGATTCTATGCCAAAGACTGAAGGCATGGCCAAAAATGAGTAAAAACTAAGATCAAATACTTATCTTGTCTTTGTTGTTCTTATTATAGTATTAATTAATTTCTTTGTTTTTTGTATTTGGATTTTTTTTTGAAATTTTTTTTGCTGTAATGGAGGTAGGACTAAATAAAAATGAAATGATACTAATCACTGCAATGGTTGAGTCCACAAAACCAAACCAAAAATAAACAGCAAGATTTCTTGGCAATAACCATAGACTAAGACTCCTAGTGTAAGTGTAAAAAGTCATAAACAATGCACAAAGATCCCATTTTAGCGGGTCTTGGAGAGCTCATTGGTAGTGGTAGATCTTCTTCTTCTTCTAGAGACTTTTTCATTACTCAGACAAACCCACTCTACACATATCATGTATATTTGATATACAGTAGTGCAGTGCGTATTATACAGATACTTGAACTGTTCCCTTGTGTGCAGGAAATCCTTGTCCATTGAAATATATGATATTTTATCAAATTAAATGCTACTAATTAGTTGTCATCATAAATAATTATCTTGAGAAAGTAGAAACCAATTGGTGAAGCAATTATTTCTATATTTATAAATGGTCACTTTGCTTTTGCAGGAGTGGTAGCTTGTTTGAAGTTTACTTTCTTTCCGTGGGCAAACAGTGGGATTGCTAAGGGGTGAGTAAAATCTGCTTCTTAATTCCCTTAAATTGTAAAATGATGTGTCTAAATTATTGCTGTGGTGGGTTGTTGTTTTGGAGCAAGCGGGTGGCTTGCATGGAGAGAAAAGGTGGAGTATTTTCTATTAAGAGTGTTGTTTGTTTTGTGACTTACATTTTTGAAACTCAATGTGCAATGGTGAAATCGTAGTGTAGGTGCGCCTCATAACATTCTAGACACTTGAGATGTATTATTTTGTGTATAACATTCTAGACATTTGGGATGTAATTATTGATATGGTGTAATTAAATATATTTAGTTTCTTGGTTTAATGTGGTATTGTATTTGCCGTTGGAAAATATGAATTGTGGTTCATTATGGTTGCTATAAAATAGGTATTGGAAAATATGTATTGTTGGTACATTACAGGTGCTAAAATTTTTTTTAATTTTAAATTTTTTAAAAAAGACCTATCCCGGCGCTTTGAAAACCGCTGGAATAGGTAGTAGCATTGATATAGGCCTTTTAAATTTTATTTATTCAAGACCTATACCAGCGCTTTTAAGATCGCTGGAATAGGTACTGCCTATGCCAGTGCTTTCAAAAGCGTTGGTATAGGCCTTTTAAATTATATTCATTCAAGTGCTATGCCAACGCTTTCAAAAGCGCTAGTATATGTTATATTCATATTTTCGTAAAGGCTATCTCGACACAAGTAAAAACGCCGGAACAGGGTCTGAAAAGCGCTGGTACAGGTCTGGCAACCCTATACCGACATTCAAACCGCGGCGGTTTGAAGCGCCGAGAAAAAAACCGTCGGGACAGGAATTTTGACCCTATCCCAGTGCTTTCTGGGGCTATCCTAGTGAAAGTTCAATAAGTGTATAAAACACCTTGAACGTTTAGACCCCCAATTTACAAATTACCAATTCAAGCTTAATATCAAACAATTAATGTGCGGAAAATGAACATAAACTTAATACTGAATTGATAAACAATCTAAACCAAATAAAATCACATCCACAGTAGAAATTAAATTGGAAAAGATTAAGGGAAGAGAGATGCAAACACAAGGACAACACTCGATGTGATATCGAAGAGGAAACTGAAGCCCTCGGCGTAAAACCTCTCCGCCGCCCTCCAAGTGGTAAACAATGCACTAAAGAATGTAGTTGGAATACATGAATAGTAGAAGACCCTCCAAGCCTAATCTACCCAATGTACCTAAGCCCTCCAAGCTCCTACTCCAACGAGGTTACGCTGAACCTATTTCTTCTTTAGCTAGCCGGATTCCGCTACTTGACCATAGCATCTACCAATATGAAATTGCTCCCTTCTTAACTACTTCCCAAACACCAAATGGCCTCCTCACAGATATGGGTATGGTGAGATAAGGTTTTGGTAATGTACCTCTCAAGGATATGACAATAGAGAGGAAGAGAGTAGAGGAATTTGAAGAGTCTCTATGTGAAGATTGTGGATGAATCAATCTCGTTTTTCTCTAGGGTTTCTCTCTCAAAATTCTCTCTGGAAGCTCTCTCAATATCGTGGGTATATAAAGGTATATATATAGTAGGGTGAGAAGGAATGTGACAAGTCAGTTTTTCCCAAACAGGGTGTTCTGGCGACTTGACCTCGCGACTGGGTTGAGTCGTGAGTTCAAGCCATGAGCTAACGCCCTGGCTAGCCTGGGACTTTTGTCCTGTAGTGCAATAGTCAGTGCGACTCTTCAGCTTTTGGCATGCTTGGCACGTGTGTGCAACTATCTGGCGGCTTGCAAGCCGCGAGCCACGCGCGAGCTCCAGTCGCGAGTCCCTGCTTCTTTGCACAATCTTGAGCATTTCTTCACACTCTCTCACACACTACCCTTACATGATTCTCACCTAAATACAGGGTTACTAATTACTAAAATACAAGCAAATTTTTGCACGGAATAAAGCCAACAAGATGGTTGATAAAATTCAACCTTACACCTAGCATTTTGAAAAACGTTAGGATAGCCTCGTTTTTTTGTAGTGCTACAATCAGAAATGAAGTCCTACTTGCTGTGAAAATCATTTATCCTCTGAATATTTAGATTCAAGACTTAGTTTGTTAGATAAACCCCTAAACCCTTTAATTTACAAAAGTAAAGCAAGCTGAAGAGTAAAAATTAAATTTAAAGCATAAGTTTGAGTAGTACATGCAGTTTTTGCATTTTATATAGCAAATACTTCTGGTATAATACTTAAAAATCTAAATAGAGCGATAGTATTGCATATACAGTTTAGATTAAACTTAAATAAACCAATAATGATATAAAAAAGACTCCCATAGATGTGTATGCAATTAGGTGCAGAATTAGAATATGTCATAATCCCCAGTATTGTTAATCAATTTAACCTGGTATAAATAAGAAGATTTGAGAACCGAGGTTCTTAATGCTCATGTTTTAAATATTGCCAAGCGTACATGTTTCCTGTTTCAGGGCTTTCCCTGTCTTCTTGGTCACTTACTTAAGATTTCATAGTGAAAAGACTTAGAACTTGGAGATTCAGCTATTATGAAATTTGCCTCTTGGGGCAGGATGGTTAATGTGCTCATGTGAGTTCTAGCTTTAAAACATTCAAGTTAAGTCTGTAAAAATCAAACTCTAGAAGACACAACAATGCAATTGTTTATAGGTAAAGCACACATAATCAAAATAATCATTAAAACAGAGTAAAATTCAACCAACCTTCATGACTCTTTTACAATTTTATTTGGATTATGTGTCTCAATAGCATACCAATGCAATTATTAATTACTTAAAATTCAAAAAAAAAAATTTATTTATACATGATAAGTACCAATTCAAATTGAGTTTCACGAGTTCTTTAAATGTAAAGAGAACACTACAATACCATACCTTTAACCCTATACTAAAAAAAAATTCAGAAATTTAGTACAGAAGCAAACAAATACCATACCTTTAACCTTGATTTGAATGGAGGAAAAGACTGAAGAGAAAGGCAATAAAAAGCAGAAATTAATCGGGAATATTAAATCTAAATAAAAGTGAATGGAAGAACAAAAATTAAGAATGAAACCTGCTTTGTTGTTGCAGGGAAGGAACAACACAAATGTACAAAGAATTATAAATTGAACAGCCATGAATTGGTTTGGTACACAGAATATATATATATATATATATATATATATATTAAAAAAAGAAAACATGAAGGTTTGAAAAAAAAAAAAAAAAAAAAAAAAAAAAAAAAAAAAAACAAGGTACTAAATGGAGACAAAGAAGGCTGACGTTTTAGGTGCCCAAATAATTATTTAATCAAACAAATGATTAAGCTAAGCTAAATCAGATGTGCTAAAAAACCTAGATAGCAAAATAAAGCAAAACTTGAAGGTAAAGCAAATCCTGTAGGATTGTTGTCAGATTTTGACGGTTGGGAGGCTTTTCAATACTATCTCCACTTTCTTACAAAACTTGTAGAATTTGATTTTCTATGAGTGTTTCCTTGACTACAACAAAAATGAATAGAGAGAAAAAGGGGTTAGGAATTGAAATCCCTAAATTAACAGAAAAACCTAATTAAAAACAAATCCTTAAATTGACAGAAAAACCATTATGTGCCTGGGCTATCAAATCCTTATGGGGAGGAGTCAAAATCATGAGCAAACTAATAGCTTGAATTTTACTTGGCTTCTGGAATTTCATCTCAATATATAAACCCTTCAGCAGTTCTTTTGACAGATTCAAGTCCTTGAAAGTACTCGCCGATGTATATGGGGTATCATTCACAGTAACCTACATCAAATTAACCCCCTAATATATCAAAACCCAAAATTGAATGGAAAAACATATCTATTAGACTAAACTATATAAGTGTGTTTTTGCATTCATGTTCCAAGTAACATAATAATAGGAATTAAAACTATAGAACATTATATCTCTTACCACATTGTATAAGCATCAAAACAAAAATTAATATCAATGATAAAGATTCAAAACCTTAATTAGGATCTTACTATAATAAAAATCAGTACTTTATTATATTTTAACCAAAAGTAGCAGCAAAGGTATTGAGTTGATCAAAACCCTAATTAGGATCAAGCAAATAAAGAAATTCAAATCTTGGTGATGTGAGAGATTTATGGTATCGTAGTGATGTGAATGTCTTGGGGTTCATCGAGGTACTTGTTGACGGTGCTTTTGGTGTCGTCGATGGTCAAGGCCTCGATGTTGAGTTCGGCGGCGACTTTGTCCTACTACAAAGTTGACGAAGTAGCTGTGTCCTCCACGTCGTCTTCTTCGTTGCCCTAGCGTTTCATCTCCGTCTTTGGAACAGAGATTTCCTGTGGCGGCAACAGCAGCCGCCATGGTGTTTTCCTGAGGCGGTGGCGTTGCCGTGGTGGCGGTGGTAATGGCGTTGTCAGTGGTGTCAGCCATTGAGAGAGAGAGAGAGAGAGAGAGAGAGAGAGAGAGATTAAAAAACTTAAGGTTGCTTTAAAAAGAGATTATTCATAAATGGAGACTATATATATTTAATAAAAAGAAAAAAAATCAGATTTAAAAATTAAAAAAAATGCTGATGTGGAAAATTGTGGAACTAGTAGAGGCTTCGGTTACATATATATATATATATATATATATATAGATAAGTTAAAGACGAGAGAAGTGAGATGGTGAATAAATATTTGCCACACTTTGACACCTTGAATAAATGACTATGAAACCTCCTTAAGTTCATTAACCCTCATAAAAGATTTATATGAAATAAAAGAAAAAATAAAGTTTTGTATTGCTGAGTGGAGAAAGGGAGATCAGTCTTTCTAGCATAATTGTTCCAAGATTACATACTTTGCTCTAATTTAATACTTTCTGCAAAATAAACCTCAATTCTTCTCAGGTTCCCATGCTTATTTACATATATAAAGTATTGATTCAATACAATAAGTGTATTATTTAGCCAATAGTCTCCTCCTTCCTCCCATTGTTCCAACAACATTTTCTAAACTGTTACTTAGCAAAAGAAAAAATAAAATTTTGATAATCCGTTATATTTTCATGAAAATTACTTTGCATGATTGGTGTTGGTAGTAGCTTTGCAGTCAACTGAGGAAAACCTTCTATGAAATTTTTTTTTAGAAAATAATCTTTGAGTGGTTGGCTGCCATGCCAACATTCATGCCAAAAATAATAAGGTTCCCTACAAACTCAAACCAAATATGCTGACCAACATCTCCCAACCCATTCTTATACTCCTCCAAAGACCACACCCATGGATAGATTAATGCTTTTTGAATTAATTACTGAAAATTTGTGAATTATCTAAAACAATTATGAAAGTTGTGATTCCATTTGAATTTTTCAAAATTAAAATTTTATGGCAATTTGGAAATTTTCAATATTGAAATGGTTGCTCTTAGAGTTTGTTTTGATGTCCTTTGATAAAAACATACACATTATTTGTCTCAACATCTCTTGTAACCTTCACTTTTAAGCTGGCCTTCTTAATTTCTTGAGCTGAAACTGCAACAGAACATGAATCAGTTCTTGTGCTTAAAGCTCTCCAACATTTGGCAATAGATTTTCTTGATTTGGGCTGGGTCATAATTTCCATGTTTATGTGTGAATTGTGTGGGTGAAGGTCTTGTTTACTTTTGTTTTCATATCATATGTAGGGTGTGGTGATTTAAGTCATCCCCAGTTTAACTAGTGCAAGCAAATTTAAACTCACATTCTTATAAAGTTTCTGCCAACACTGAAGTTGTTGATGGTTCTACTTCTAATATATTGTTTCCACCTTTTGAAGCTCACAAGAAGATTTCATCTCATAAAATAGTGAACTTGATGACAACTGATGCCAAGGCACTTAAGGTTTGCTTTCTCTTTACCATTTGGGATATGTATATATAATTTACTTCGTAATTTGTGCTTTACAAGACCCTATTCAGTTTATGTATTTGCAGAGTCACTGTGTTCTATAGCCAACGTACATATCTACATAAACAAAAGTTTTAGTCTATGTAAAGGTGTGTGTGTCAACTCCACAAATGTGTTCATTTATCACCAAAACAATGTATATAGTAATATTGAGTACAGCCAAATCACTGAATTGTGGTTTGATTCTTTTGATATGAAAGTCATTCTGTCTGTATGGTGTTATTATACCTCGGACCTTCTCAATGTTTATAATCATATTTAAAAAATATTTATCAAAATAATAATAATAATGATTCTGGCATGATTAAGCTATAGAGACTAACAATCTATGAGTTAGATGGAGGAAGGACTCATTAAATCTAACACTAGTCATGTTCCAACAATGTAATAAGCAATAAAGTTTTTCTGTTTTAACTCTATAAATTGATGGATTTTTACCTATTGAAGATTCGGAACATGGCCAATAAAATTCATAATCTTAGATTTTTAAATCTTTCTTAATGTTAAGAAGAGTTTAGCATATTGGAAAATCAAATAGTAAATTGTTATTTTGAAAATTTCCCTTTTCATTTTTGATCTACAGGCATAAACTTGCTAGCTTTTTCTTTCAATTGATTTTCCATTTTTTTTTGAGAGAGTTTCAACCTATGGCGTCTGCTCCTAATGATAGCTTCTTATCATCAGACCAAGACACCAATCAGTTTTTTGTGTAGGCAGGGATTGAACCCCAGATCTCTTATATAACTATTAGAGACTTTACCAATTGAGCTAATTGGAACCCACGATTTTCCAAAATTTTAGATATTAATACATGGTCATATATGTTTGTTTCGGTGTGCTGTATCTTTCACATTTGTTGATGGTTGATTTGAACTTTTTTCCATAAATTATGTCATTCGAAGACATCACTATTAGTATAAGGCCTTCATACATTAGCTTCTCTTCAAGCACTGTGTACAATAATTATGATATCAATAATCTGCCTCATATGCTCTTATGGTATACCTCACCAAATTACAAATTTTACTGATTTCTAATTGCCCTCAATTTAAGCCAAGGGAATCGTTGTCCCGTATCTTAAAGGGCTATTTTATAGTATTTTCAACTGGGAGAATAGCTGAAATTAGTGCAAAAAACAAGTTATTTTCACTTTTCATCTCTTCTTTTTACTTGGGCTTTTTCTTGTCAGCTAGTTTGAGTTACATGTGCAAGGCATGTGCTTGCCAATATATGGTATTTAAACATATGTCCGTAACTATAAAATTTTGAAATTAACACCTTGATACAGTGTTTTTTTTTTTTTTGGTTAAAAGGGGAATTCATTAAAGCAACTAACTAGGCATAAGAGGCAAAGTATTGGCAGAACGCCTTAAGTACAGACTGTTAGAATCCAAATTAACAAAAGAAACAAATTCTGGGGAAGGGGTTTCGTTGAAGACTACAAAATCCACTGGCTGAGTGCATCCCCTCTTTGCAAGCCCATTAGCATATCTATTTGCCTCCCTGAAGATATGCCTCATGTAAGACATGTTGAAACTTGATTAGGAGGCACTTGCAATCATTCAAAAGTGGAAAGTAATCTCTGTTAGGGGTTGTGCTAGCAAGAACAAGGTCCACTACAACTTTAGCGTCAAGTTTGACTTCTAGCAAATTAATTCCCAACTGTAAGGACAACAAAAGCCCATCCCTTAAGGCCCAAAATCTAGCCATAACACTGGTGGTAAAGCCAATGTGGCCAGCGAAGCCTCTTAGCCAACTTCCCCTGTGATCTTTGATTAACCCTCTCCCTCCAACTTTCCCTGATTCCCAAGAGGCTTTCTCCATCTCACCTATACAGCCACATGTTGCTTTGCTTTGAAGGATTTCCTAATACAAAAGAAATACTCAATGGTTTGGTTCTCACAACTGACATGGAGATTCAGATTTAGAGTGGTATTTTCGAAAGCTACTCCATTCCTGTGTTTCCACAGGGACCAAACTGCAAAAGTGAACAGTTTTTGTTAGGTTCTAAGTAATTAGGAACTAATGTATTAAAACTCTATTTTGTAATGTTGGTAAACCATGATTAAAATAGATGTTAGTCTTGTTTAGACTTGCTCAAAGTATAGGACTTTTATGTAAAGTTGGAATTGAGTTAACTGCAGAATTGAGTGTGCAATTATGACTGGCTCAATCGATCGAGAATTAGACTCGATCGATCGAAAGTTAGGTAGAATGTTTTTTCTACAAAATTTCCAACTCAGCCCTAAGCCCATATGACGTGTAGGGTTTTATGTTTTGCCCTAGGTATAAAAGGGAAACCCTAGCCACGTTTTTGAGGTTGCTCTGCTTGCTTTGTGTGTGAATCTTCTGTGAGATCTGAGAGGCAGTTGCCTTCACACATGCTTAGGATTATCAAGAAGGAGATTTCATTGAAAGCTTGATGATCGTTTCAGTTGCTGCAATAAGAGCTTAAAGATATACAAGTGGGAGTGCTTGTACTTGCTGGGAATCCAAGAAAGAAGGAGTCCATGGTCTTGGAGCTTGCATGTGGTCGTGTCAGTAAGTTTTCTACATGAGGTAGCAATAGGATGTTAGTGGTCTAAATCGCTATTGTATAAACTTCGATTCTTTCATAGTGGATTCAATTTTACCTTGAGGATAGTTAGGTTAAATCCTCCCCAGGTTTTTACCGGTTTGGTTTCCTGGGTCATCATATCTTTGTGTTTTTTATTTTCCGCACTTTATATTGATATGATTATATGATTATGTTAACCTAGATCTGGAATTTGGACTAAGTAATAACTTGGCTAAATAACTAGATTAATCTGGTTGTGTTTTAAGGGGTCTAAAAACAAACAGTTTTTTCCAAGGGTAGCCATTAGCTTGAATTTGGGGATTACACAAACAATTAGTTTCCAACCACCCTAACAGATCAGGGTTGGATAAGACAGAAGTTTTTTTGGGACTCTAAGCTTCCTCCAGAATTCCGTGGCAAAGGGACAATCTTTCAACACATGTATAATAGACTCATTGGCATTTCGACACATGGGGCATATGGTATCGCAATCAACACCTCTAGTTGCAATAACTTCTCTCACTGGAACACTATTATGGTGGCATAACCAAAGGAAATTACATATTTTTGGCAAGGCATCCAGTTTCTAGATCCACTTCCCCGAGAAAGTAGAAGTCTGCCCTTCCTCAGGTCTTGCCAAATTATAAGCTGAAGTAGAGTTAAATTCCCTATCTTGGGATAACTTCCAGCTAATAAAGTCCTCCTTTTTTCCAAACAGTTGAATAGGAATAGCATTTATTTTGTCCTTTATACATATCGGTAGATCAAAAGGTAGAGCATTCCAATTCCAAACTCCTTCTTAGAGCATATCATCCATTGTGAGGTTAAACTTTGTGTGAAGTAGTGGGCCTTGAATTAAATCTCTTGGGGAGTTGTCTTTCACCCAATTATCTGACCAAAATTTAAGTTTCGATCTACTTCCTACATTCCAGCATATTCCTTTGGCAAATATCGGGAATCCTTACTTAATTGCCTTCCAATTTGGGGAGCAAGGAAGTTTGTTAGGGTCTTTTGAATTTCTTATAGATTGGGAGCAATATTTGTTCAAAATAACTCTTGCCCATAAGGATTCCTTTTCTTGGTACAGTCTCCAATTTAATTTAGCTAATAAGGCTATATTTTTTGCCTTAGCCGCTTGAATACCTAGACCTTCTTCATCCTTAGGCCTTACTATTTTACTCCATCCCACCAAGTGCAACTTCTTTTTTTCCAGCGTAGTACCCCATAGGAAATCTCTAATAATCTTACCCAGCTTCTCATAGAGATGAGATGGAAGAACTGCCCCTTGTATAACATAATTGGGGATAGAAGACATCAATGATTTCACCAAAACCTTTCTTCCAGCAAAGGAAAGGAGCTTCACCTTCCATCTTGACAGTTTGCCGATGATCCTTTTAGCCATGAAATTGAATTGGTTCCTTGTTGATCCTTTGTGCCTCAAGGGGAACCCCAGGTACTTCCCTATGTTTGTTTGTGGCCTGAATATTTAGGTTGTCACAAATTGAAGCCTTCAGATCCGTCTCCATGTTTTGTGAAAAATAGATATGAGACTTGTCAACACTAACATTTTGGCTAGATTCGCCACAAAATAGTCCAGAACATCTTTAATTGCTTCGTTGCCCTACTCATTGGCTTTGGCAAAAAGAATTAAATCATCCGTGAAAAATAGGTGTGAAATCCTTATTTGTTATCTCGGGATGCTTTAACTAGGACACAGTCACCCTCCATGAATTCTTTATCAATGAGATTGCCAAGGTATTCCATGCATAAGATAAACAAATATGGGGATAGTGGGTCACCTTGATGGATACCCCTAGTGGGATTGAAAGGGTTTAGGGAACCTCCATTAAAGAGAATCAATATGCTTGTAGAAGATGATAGGCTAAGAATGTATTGACCCCTTGTGATGAATTAATTGATTAATTAGCCAAGTTTATTGATTAATCAAATTAACATGCAAGTTGCATGGTAGCACAAACAAATCACTAATTAAACTAAATATGCAGCAGAAAATAAATTGATACGGTGATTTGTTTATGAATAGGGAAAACCTACACGGCAAAAACCCCACCGGGTGAGAAAAGAAAGCCCAAACATACATTCATAGATTGGATGAAAAACAGTCTTGAAAAACTGAGTTTCATAAACCTCGATAGATAGCCATCTATCGAGCTAGCTGTCGAGCCATGGGCTTCAACAGCTTTTAAACCTCGATAGATGCTAGCTGTCAAGCTTTAAAATCCTGCACTTTCTCACTTGATTCTTGGACAGACTTGCATGGCTTTAACACTTGAACTTGAAACCTTGTTCCTTGAAGCATTAAACACATCCTAGATCTACCCAATTACAAGTAAAGTGCGTTTTGTCAAAGGATTAGCCAATTATATAAAATATTGACATATTTTCCTAACATTGAATCACATATGTCTTAACAATCTCCCCCTTTGGCAATCCGTGACAAAACCACAACAAAAAAATGAACATATGAGAGAAGTCATAAATCACTCAACTCATACTCACTTATTGAATACAACAAAATCTATCGTAACACAAACTCTTAAAAAACTTTGCAAGAAGAGAGTTTATGGAAAGTAGACTTTGATAACCTACATTTTTGAAACACTTTAAACAAAACTCATCACGGCATCTTAGTGTGAAACGGAATTAATAGATTGCATACAAGAAATAAAAAACATGTGCACAAAGAAAGAAAAGAAACAACACATGAGGAGATAGGTGAAAGAACATACATCAAAATATATATAAACCAAATATAAGTACAATGTATGTCAAATGGTCACAAGATCAATATACAAAATATAAGGTATCTAAAAGAGTAAGAAAAGAAAAGATACAAAAATCCTCACTACATCCTTCAATATACACCCCCCCTATCTCCTAAACTAACCCTCCCCCTATGAGTATGACTACTCTCATCTCAAAACTACTCCCTTTTTTTGTCACGAGTGACAAAGGGCAAGTAGATTAAGTAGACATCTCATTATCACTAGGCGAGCCATCATCATCACCCATCACAGCCTGTCGCGTAATACGACTGACATGGGTGTTCACCTGACACAACTCATCTCTGAGAGTGTCAAGGCAAGCATCCATGCACACAAGCTGTGCCATGATGGCCTCAAGTGTCACTCCACTTGTTGAAGAAGAAGGAGCGGAGGTGGATGGAGCGGTAGAAACTAGAGGAGCTGCCGTCTGCGTTTGGGGCTGCCTCAAGCGAAGCTGTGCAAATCTCCGCTTCACGGTAGCGGCGTCAATGGCACACATATAAGAAAAGTGGGGAGACTCAGGATAGGAGACGAAAGAATGGTGGAGTCTCGTGATAGTAGAAGGAAAAATGAGCTTATCACGAGTTGTCGTGTCCTTATAGACATCTATAAGGGAGAGTATAAAGTGTGAAGGATAGTCGATAGAGATATCCTTAATGAGGAACAACAAAAATCGAGCATGAGGCTCTGTGATAGTGTTATAGTGAGACAATGGATGAAGAATAAATGTCATCACCATGTTAAGGATTCTCGGACTTTTAGCAAAGGCCGAGCATGAGGTGTTTTGAGGGTCACCCCATGAAGAAGGTGTCTCACAAAACAGAGACGAGAGTTCATCCTTGGACATTGTCCTCAGACGCTGATAGCCAGGGTAGTCAGGATGTGCTACCCTAGGCACGTGTAGTACCTCAGATACAATATCTAGAGTAACTACCATGCGTATACACTGAACGCGAATAGAAAACTAGGGTATAGAGTAATCAAATCCGTGCATATTAGAGTAGAACTTCTGTATGATCACGGAAGGGCATGTGACCGGGGTGCCACATAGTGACTCCAAACCTCTATTGTAGATGATAGTGGGAAGGTCAGTGTCAGAGAAGTCTGACAGAACGATTTGGCATTCCGAATGAATGCCATGTCGTGAAAAGTTCTCAAAGAAGTCCGATTTGGCCTTCTCATCATGGAACCAGATGTGAGATGGAGTGGGGTCAGATGGAGAAGAAGAAGAAGAAGAAGTAGATGCCCCGAAATGAAGAGGGTTCTGGGACGGAGTAGACTTATGCTTAAGTGCCATGATGCAACTAACGTAAGAGGGAGAGAAAGAAAGAAAGAGAGGGAGACAATCAGAAAAGTACAATGCAATAGATATATCAAGATATATAAAAATTGAAGGTACGTATGCATGAAAATGCATGAACATGTGACATGCAAAAATAAATTCATCATGGGCTCAGCCCAATCCAAACCTACCAGCATACAACATTGCAAAAAATATAGCTCACATCTTTAATGCATGAAAATATAGTTATAATGCAAATGTGATGCAATGCATGAAGTTTTTAAACTCATTGAAGCAACACCCACCCCAAAAATTGCACAAAACCTTCATCAATTTTGAAAAATCCCAAAATTTTTCAAACAACCAAAACCTAGATCTAAATGCATGAAGAATGAGAGGTAAAGAGGACATAATAAGTGATTAGAGGCAAGAACAGGCCGAAAATCATGTGGAGTGAAGGTTTAGAGAGAGAAAAGTGAGTTTGGGAGGTGAAAAGCTTGAAATCTATCGAAAGAGATCGAGGGAGTGAGATCTGAAATCGTGATGGCTCCTTATATAGAAATCTCGATCAATCGAGAGCTGTTGAGAAGCTATTGAAGTTTAAAACGCATGTTTTATCTATCGAAGAGCTAATGAGGAGCTATCGAGGATCAATAAGAGGTTTTCTTAACAAAGAAGCTTGATGGATCGAGGTAGTTATCGAGGAGACAGAAAGTTTCTCGATTGATCGAACTAGCTATTGAGAGCTATCGAGAATGCGATAAAGAAAAGTTGAAGGGTCTCGATAGATAGCTTATCTGTCGAGAGCTATCGAGATTGCTTAAAAACAGTTTTTCAAAGAAGAGAAAAACACAAATATGAATGCAATCAAGCATGCTACTCAAGCAAAGATCCAAACAACATTTTAAGCTCTCAAAATCATCTCTCAACAATAAAAATGATAGGCATTTAGATCCAAAACACACACACACACACACACAAAAAACAAGTCTAACCAATTTTATATTTCAAAAACAAGTTAAGACAGTTTAGTGAGTATACATTAATACAAGTATTCCTTGTGATGGCTAAATCACCTTGTACTTGCACATGTATCAAAAGTAGCAAAGAGTATTGTGTGTTGTGTGTGAAAAACATCACAAGATTACATAAGTGTAGACATGTTATGGTGATTTGAGCTATGAGAAAATCACTTTAACTCACACACAATCATAACTATTTGATGGGGACTATCACCTTCGAGGTACATCCTATAACTCTCACATCTCCTAGAATACACGCTTGCAATCATATATAAAGCATTTTGATTCTTTTTGCTTTTTATTTTTCTTTTCATATTTTTCTTTTTAAGCAAACCGTGCATGGGCATATAAGAGAGAGAAAAGAAATACCCAATTATGTTAAGCATTTGACATTCCACTTTTGCTATGCTGAAGCATACAAATGTCATTTCATGATTGGTGGGCAATAGTGGTGAGATGGTTATTTATGCCTTTCTCTTAGGATTTTCTAGTCCTTCCCATGAAAAAGAGTGATACGAGTGTTAAATACAAGAGACTACTTAATCTTACTCATTACAAACACGAGCCACAAAGCTCACTTGCTTAGTTGTACATAGAGATGCTCATCTAAGCTACAAAAGATATAAAGTTCAGAAAATTTTGTTTCAATGGCCATCCAAGGTACACAAGTACCAACGTACATAAACACACACTATTTTTGTATTTTTTTTCCTTTTGATTTTTCAAATTTTTGATTTTTTATTTTTATATGATAGACAAAATAAACCAAAAATGAAAAGGAAAACAACAAAAACAAGTTAAACAAAGAAATGTATAAAACTAGACTAACTCAAAATCGTAAAGCAAAACACACAAGTAATGCAAAACGAAAACATGAAGGGGAGAGAGAGAATATGTGATAGAATCACTTGGAGCCTTTTCCTTCCACATCTTGGAAGAATCTTTTCATTTAGCAAACCCTTAATCCAGCGGTGAGGGGGAAGAATTAAAACCGTTCAAGTTCGAAAGGAACACGAGGGCTTTGAGAAGATGTCCAAGAGGAGCAAAAGAGGATGGAAACTAATTCTGATCTCCTGACGTGATCATGCTGTTGCTCTTTTGAGTGGCTAACCACTTGTAGCAATTAGGTCGAGTATGTCCAACTGTGCCATAGTGATGATAGAAATGCTGCTTTTTCTGCTTAGGCTTTTGAGAGTTTCCCTTCTTTGCCTTAGGGTTTTTAATCTCTTTCTTATCAAGCTTAGGGGGTGCTCCTAAGATAGATTTACTGTTGTCTATGTTCTCACTAGCTAATTCATTTTTAACATTATTATTCTCAATTTCAATATTATTAGCAAGAGGAACAAAAACAGTAGTACTAGTAGAAGCAATATTAGGAGAAGAGAAATCATACCCTAAACCGGTTCGGTTGGAAGCCGATTTCTTAAGACTGAGCATCTCATTGAGCTTAACGCTTGAAGTCTTTTCCAGCTGAGCTTTGACTTGGAACAGTTCTGCCTCAAGCTTCTTCAGTTAAGAAATTATTCTCAAATCTCAATGCTCCAATAGTTTGATTGGCCTCATCAAACTTTGTAAAGCTTTCTTCTCGCTCAAGCTCCACATCACTAAGCTTCTTGGTGGAAAACCTATACAACTTCTCATGCTTTTCGGAGACCTTGTATAACTTTGCATAGGCTGTGTGGATGTCATCTTGTTCACCCATTTTCTTAAACTTAGACTCCACCAATTCCTATTCTTCATTCACATCTTCAACAATCCCCTCAGTAGGATTTATAATGGTAGTGAAGGCATTTAAGATTCCATCATGCTCATTATCGGAGTCATCCTCAGGCTCAATGTCACTCAATGTAGTAGCAAGTGCCTTGCTCTTCTCGATGGTCTTGAGATATGTAAGGCACTCTTGTTTCATATGACCGAAACCTTGACACCCAAAGCACTTTAGTTCTAAGGGTGCAATGTACTGATTGCCATCCCTAGCATCCTTCTTCCTTTTGTCTTGACTCTTGAATTGCGAAGAATTGGATTGCTTTCGGTTCTTGTCAAATCCTTTCGCATTGACATTCTTTGTAAACTTCTTGAACTGCCTCGTGATATAGGATTTCATCTTAGAATCTTCATCGTCAAAAGACTCATTAGTGTCACTGCTTTTGGCTTTCAAAGCCATGCTCTTGCTCTTACTTGATTTCCCAATCCTTGTTAAACCCAACTTATAGGTTTACAGATTTCCAACCAACTCTGTCAAAAGGAATTTTGTCAATATCCTTTGATTCCTTAATCGTGGTGATCTTGGCATGGAATCTCTCGGGTAGAGATCTGAGCACTTTTCTCACAATCTTGGGTTCAGGAATGGTTTCCCCAAGATTAAAGGCTGAGTTTACTATGTCCTTGAGCTTGGCATAGAACTCATTAAATGACTCATCCTCCTCCATCTTGATCTCTTCAATGCTTGTAGTAAGCCTCTGAAGTTTTGAATCCTTGACAACCTTAGTTCCTTCATAGGTTGTTTGGAGAATGGTTCATGCTTCCTTAGCAGTTCTAGTAGAGGATATCTTATTGAATTCCTCATTTGTGACTGCATTGAATAGAGCATTCAATGCCTTGTTGTTGAAGTTTGTTGCCTTGATCTTAGCATCATCCCAGTCGGCCAGTGCTTCTGTTGGCTTAGTCCAGCCAATCTTTACAGCTTGCCACACCTTCTCATCTAAAGACTGCAAGAAAGCTCTTATGCACAATTTTCAGTATGCATAGTTAGTGCCATCAAATAAAAGAGGTATAATAAGAGACTATCCTTTATCCATGACAAATAGGGGTCAATGGATCACACAGCAAAGATTAACCCCAATCAGAGTGTGTTCGCTCTGATACCACTTGATAGGTCAAGAATGTATTAATCACTTGTGATGAATTACTTGATTAATCAGCTAAGTTTATTAATTAATCAAATTAACATGCAAGATGCGTGATAGCACAAACAAATCACCAATTAAACTAAATTTGTAGCTGAAAATAAATTGACACGGTGATTTGTTTATGAATGGGGAAAACCTATACGGCAAAAACCCCACCGGGTGATTTTAAAGTCACCACTCCCGAGAATCTACTATTATCAAAACAAACGGTTTCAAGTAAAAGAATCCCAGTACTTTATACCAACTTACAGTTGAACCCTTACCCCAATACCCAATTGGACTTGTTCTGTAGTGACAATCTCTCCTTTTCAATGCACGGCTCCCAGTACATGACTAACCAATTGCGCGAATCCCAGTACGCGACTTGATCACCAACTTGAGAAGGATGTTGGGTACAAAGTTCTTCTATTCATCACACGATGAAGATCATGAAGTTGCATGGTCACAAAACCCTATGGTGCACAAACACAACAGCTTCTTCAAGAGAAAGAAGAATTAGGGCAAACTAGATTTCCGGTCACACTTTCTTCACACTTGTGAAATTGTGTTCTTGTGCAACTTATGTCACCTTTTACACCCCTTAAAATAATCCTTATATATGCTTAGGGTTGTGAGAAAAGAAATCTCAAACATACATTCACGGATTGGATGAAAAACAATCCTGAAAAACTGAGTTTCATAAACCTCGATAGATAGCCATCTATTGAGCTAGCTGTCGAGCCACAGGCTTCAGCAGCTTTTAAACCTCGATAGATGCTAGTTGTTGAGCTTTAAAATCCTGCACTTTCTCACTTGATTCTTGGATAGACTTGCATGGCTTTAACACTTGAACTTGAAACCTTATTTCTTGAAGCATTAAACACATCCTAGATCTACCCAATTACAAGTAAAGTGCGTTTTGTCAAAGGATTAGCCAATTACATAAAACATTGAATTGCATATGTCCTAACAGAAGAAACACAGCTTATATGAGTTTTATCAACTAGTCAAGGAAGTGGTAAGCTAGGAGGAATTTGTGGATAAAATTCCACTTAAGCCTATCATAAGCCTTTTCCAAATCCACTTTAATAATCATGAAACCATCTTTCCTTTTCTTGTTATCTATGGAATGGATCATTTCTTAAGCAATTATAATATTATCTAAACCTCTTCTTCTTCGGACAAAGGCTGCTTGCACCGGGGAAACTAGTTTGTCAAGGAATGGGTGAATGCGGACAATCTTAAATATTGAATTGCGTAAACTTATGGGTCTATAGATGCCAAGCAACTCAGGGTTTGGACATTTGGGGATGAGAGAGATTAAGGTCTTATTCAGGTGCGTAGGCATGATCCATATCTCAAAGATATTCCCTACTTCCTTACAAACATAATCTTTAACATCATACCAGAAGTGCTAGAAGAAACCTGCGATTAAGCCATCTGCACCAAGGGCTTTAAAAGGCTTTAAGGCACAAAGCCCTGCTTTAATTTCCTCACTTGATACCTCTAAATAAAGTTTTTCCTTATTTTCCTTTGAGAGATAGCGGTAAGAGAAATGTGCAACACCAGAGGAATAAGTGGAGCATGTAAGTTCTGTGGAGAAAAGGCTGTGAAATCCAGACAATATATGATTTTAACTTCCTTTTCTCCACTACCCAACATAATTTTTGATGCTTTTAATCTAATTCCTGTGTCTTCTTACGACAGTTGAGACATGAAAAAATGCTGAATTTCAATCTCCATAAACTGCCCAATTCAAACGAGATTTTAGGGCCCAATACTCCTCTTCTTGAAGCCTAATAAGGAAGTATTCTTCAATGAGTTTCCTTTCTAGTTGAACTAGAAAGTCATTGGGATTATTTGCTAAAGCTTTTTGTGTCCCATTAAGCCTGGCGAGCACTCTCTTTTTCCTGTTAAAGAGGTTACCAAAAGCTTCCCTATTCCAGTGTTTTGCTTTCTTGGTGAAACTGGTTATAGCTTCTGTGAGAGGTTGTTCTTGCCCCTAAGCAACCTTAACAACTCTGGGAAAATCTGGATGCAGCAATGACATAGTATGAAATCTAAAGGGCCATAGGAGGGGGTTTGGCTAGCTCCACCAACTCTGGGCAATGGTTAGAAAAAACCTTAGGAAGATGTGTTATAGAAGCCTCAACGAACAAGGGTCTTCATAAGGGATTTGCAAAGCACCTATCAATCCTTTCCAAAATTAGGTCAGAGACTTGTCTAAGATTAGACCAAGTGAATTTTGGTCTCAAGAACTCCAAATCCAATAAATTGCAAGTATCCAAGCATTCTTTAAATTCAAGATCTCTGTTAATATTAATGTTTCTGCCCCCAAACTTAACTTCTCCACAGAGAACTTCGTTGAAATCTCCTAGGAGCAACTAGGGAAGGTTATGTAATTGGGCCTTTTCAACTAAATTAGACCATAAGACTTTTCTTTTAGCTAAAGGAGGACTAGCATAAACAGGAGATATAAGCCAAGAGAGGTTAGAAGCACATACCTTCACTGTGGCATGAATTTCTTGCTCAATGGATGACAAGATGAAAATATCAGCTTCATCCTTTTTCCACAGCAGCCACAAACCTCCTGCATACTGTGGGCACAAGGGGTTTTTGGAGTCGCCACCTAGTTTTTGCAATGGTTTAGGAACCATATATATAGCGTCCTTTCGAGAAAGGATCATTGATCTTACTACCAGAGATATGGGTTTGGAGTTTCGGTACACTCTTGGGAAGGTGTTAGTACCCAAGATCGTCCAACCCTAAGGTTGGTCTCCCATCATTGTGTCTTACACCTTAACCTTATTAAAAATAATTTCAATACTTGTATTCTAAACTCACACACATACTAGCATGCATCTAAACATACAATCATGACATTATTATCCCTAAACACATATCATATCAATCCATAAAGCAAAAGAGAGCCAAACCCAAACATATATAAACCCTAGCATGTGAAACCCTATCCTACAAACATATGCACCTCTAACATTAAAATGAGACCAAAACAAAAATGCATGAACATTTCCAATGCATGACTTACCCTTTACTTACCTTGCAACAACTAAGTACCTATGACATTAATGCATGGACATGTGAATGGATGACATGACATTAAAACTAAGAAACCCTAATCTAAACATGTGATAGCAAACAAGCATGTGAGTGAGGCAAACAAAAACTTATGGAGCCTAAAACATATGAAAAAGAGGCTAAATAGAACAAAAATGTGAAGGCAGAAACAAAACAAACAAATAAAAATTAGGGTTTCTGGGCAGCGGCTCACGCACGCAAGAACAGGCCTGCATTCGCATAATCAAGCCTGCGTGTGCAGATAAGATTATGTGTATGCAAGTCCTTGCCCAAAAAAGCTAAAAACAAGGAAACAGAGCAGAGACAAAAATCCTAATTCTAACAGCCAAACATACTTAGAATATACAAGAAAACATAAACCTACTCTAAACAAACAGATTATAACATAAACAAAGCAAGAAGAACATATTAAACAGTAAAAGAAAGACTAAAAAGAGAAAAGGAAGGTTGAAGCTTCATACCTAAAAAAAGAGTTCCCAAGCTTTGATTTTGACCGTTCCCTTCAGTCAAATCAATCACAAGTCATTAAACAAGCAATTAGCAATGTTGAATTAAAATGATTGGGGCTAGGAAAGGTTCCAATCAATTAAAATTGACTTGAGGGTGTTTTATGAAAAACTCCCTTTTGATTCACTATTTTCTAGATTCTAGTGAATCTTAGGTTTTTCCCGTGAGATTTTTGTATGTTTTGAAAATGTAACATGTAAGGCTTTATATAGTGGAAAAAAAAAGGGGTTTGGAACGGCTCCCAGACGATGTGGGATTCATTCCAAACCTCAACCATTATTGTAGAAAACTTTCATTTTTCATGCTTTTGAAACCCCACCTGCGTATGCAGGAATGTGCCTGCATATACATGCTTCGGCCTATGTACACAGGTCGTTGCCCACATACGAGGGCCGAGGGCCACTTTGGTATTTTATTTCAAAAAATAGATTTTTGCTCATTTAAAATGTTATATTTTCCATTTTAACACTCCTCAAGTCAATTTGACATTTGATTGAGCTCTAAATTGGCCTTGGGCCTTAAAGTTTGAGCATCATTGGGGAATGGGGGCCCGAGACGTAAGGGGTACAAAATGCTGTGTCTACAGATACCCCTATTTTGCTTCGTGAGCTTGCTAACGGAATTAAAAGAGTAAGAGACAAAACATTTTGTTTTGACGTACGACTCGAACCCAACCCACGTACACGACACACATCACGCATACATGGGGCGAGGTACAACTCTGGAGAGCTGCGTGGGATTCGTATGTCTGAAGTTCCACCTTTGTTGCTCAAGAAATAAGCAACGACAGGTTCACTATTCCAGAATTTTTTTTGCCACTTGTAAGCAAATGGTGAGTGACTCACTATCCTAGAGTCATTTAAAAAGAAAAAAAAAGAAAAGAAAACAAACAAAGGTGCTCTTACAAGCTAACCCAACAAACAACGAATGGATATAGTCTCTGTGGTGTTCATCCGGGGCTCTTGCCTTAAACTTCACCGGGTGACTTGTTCCTCTTGCCTTCTTCACTTATTTCTCTACCTTTCTAGTGAGGCTCTTGCCTCGGGTTGACCTTGGTTTCTCTTTCTATCACTATCTCCACCATTTTCTACCGTGCTTGCATGTTCAACTCCCGGAGGATATGTGCACGAATAGTCTTGATTGTTGGACCCACTAGGGGTGGTGAAAACTTGCTGAGGAGTAGGTTTATATGGGGAGGAATCTTCTGCCTCTTGCTTGGGGATGAGAAACTCACTAAGGAGTAGTGGGAATGGTCTCACTGAGTATTAGTGTAGATGTGTGATCCATTGGGGAAGAATCTTCTGCTTCCTTCATGGTATGCTAAGGACTTGGAGGAAGAATCTTTTGCTTCCTTATTGGGGATACTTTAGGTGTACTTGATCCACCGGGGATACTTTGGGGAAGAATCTTTTGCTTTCCTACTAGGGATTGTTTAAATGTGCTTTGGTTCATCGGGGAAGAATCTTCTGCCTCCTCCATAAGGATGATATTCATTAGGGAAGAATCTACTTCTTCCTTAATGGGGATGTTGCTTGATGTGGTTTGATTCATTAGGGAAGAATCTTCTACCTCCTACATGGGGATGATATTCATTAGGGAATAATCTTTCGCTTCTTTACTGGGGATGATGCTTGATGTGTTTTGATCCATTGGGGAAAAATCTTCTGCTTCCTTACTAGGGATAGTGTTCTTGATATGCTTGATCCATTGGGGATGGTTTTGGGACGTACATGCTTCATTAGGGGAGGAGTCTTCTACTTTCTTTATTACTCACTGGGAGTCCTTTGATTATTTTGTGTCTAACTGGGGCAATTTTGAGATGTTTTTCCCTTTTTTGAAAGAAGAAAAAAAAAAACCTTTTTTTTTTAACTGTTCATGACTAAACTACACGTAGTTTAGTGGTGAGGCCTAAACTACATAGTTTAGCCATCAGGTGTGTTCTTGTCTTTTCATTTTTTTCTTCAATGGTTACAAACTATTTTTTTTTCTTCTTCATTCTCTTCATCTCCATCATCTCTTCACATTCTCCATAACTCTTCTTTCTTTTTTCTCTAAAAAATAACCTCCCTCTCCTCTCTTTTTTTCACACCCTCTAACTCCCCCATTCCCTCAAACTCCCTCATTCTCTCATCTTCTTTCTTCATCTTCTCCAATGGCACCCAAGGCCAAGAAGTCCTCTTACTCTCTTTCTTCTGATGCATTCCACCTCACCCGTTGGAGTGGGGCAATGAGATTGATAGGGCTTCTACCATTGACATACCGGTCAGAGAATCACATCCCCATGGTTGAATCTATAAGTTTTCAAAAAAATTTCTCATTTTCAAGTTTCTCTCTGATCCTCCATTTTAATGTGTTTTTAACCATGTAAATGCATGGGTTTTGTTGTGGGATGAGTTTAGATGAAAACCTGACATCTTAGGAGGGGTAGGAACATGTTTAGGATTCATTTTGGATAATGTATACTTGAAAATGTTGAAGAACTGCTTCTATCTGTGCTTCTGCATGCTTGGGCTCAAGCTTGCGTAAGTGAGATCCTGTCTGCATACGTGGGCTTTGACACGCGTACATGGGGAGCATGGCAAAGGCCTTATTCTGCTCCTTTTCACTTCAATTTTGAATTGTTTCGCTTCTATATGCAATCCTAACACATCTTTTTGTCATTTTTGCATCTGAACATCACTGCATCCTTCTTTTTATCTTTATTCTTGCATTGAAAACATCATTTTTCATAATTTTCACTTGAATCAAGAATTTAATGTCTTTTTTTTTTTTTTTTGGCAGTCATCATCCTCTTATGTTGGTAGGGGAAGCACCAATATGGTGGTGGAGTGGTACAACCTTCTCGCCTCTGAAACCAAGGCCTATATCTGGGAGGCGGGTGTCGAGCCTATCATTGGCCTTTTTCTGGAGAGGTCCGTGAGCGCTATCTTGGTGCAGTGCCTCATTGAGAGGCAGTGGGATAGTACTCTCACCTTTCATATTGCTGAGCGGGAGATGACGATGTCTCCCTATGACTTTTACCACATGACCGACCTTAGCTTTGAAGGGGCCATCATTAACCTAGATGGCATGTCGAGCATTTAGCTCGGTCTTAACATGTTGGGGAGGAAGTACTCCACCGAGACCATCTGCTACATCGACTTGGTATCGAATTACATCTCCCACAGAGGACTGCAGAGGAGCGCGTCCATATGGCCAGGGCCTTCCTTCTACACTTATTGGGAGCTTACCTTTTTGCCAATAGTGGGTAAATGGTGTCTTTGAGGTGGTTGACCCTCTTTCAAGACTTTGGAGATGCGCGGAGGGCCAACTAGGGGTAGGCATGTCTTGCCTATCTTTACTCCACCCTTGACACTCTTAGCCGGGGTACCTTACGATAGCTTGTAAGGCCTTGGAAGCTCCTTAAGGTTAGTTCTCTTTCCATTTCTTGTATTTCCATTTGTAGCTTGTAGTTTTGCAAACTATATCATCTTGAAAACTGTTATCTTGCATTTAACTGGTGGCTTATGCTTCCTTTCCTTTTGCAGTGGTGGGTTGTTAGGTATGGCCTTCTAACCTTGTGCACCGATCTAAATCTAACGGAGTTCCCACGAGTAAGGGCCCATCTTGTTTGGTTAACTTTGGATGAGGTAAGTTTAAGAGTTCTAGCTTTCATGCTTCTTCATGCATTTCCCTTAGGATATTCCTCTTTTAATCTTGTATCATTATAGGTCAACTGGACTCCATGGGCTGGCCAGCCCCTTCCTACTTCTCCAGACTTAGAGCTTGCTGCTCTCATTACTTCAGAGATTACTCGTCCCTTTGAAGGAGAGGGCTTAAGGGAGCTATACCTGGTAGAGAGGTTGAGAGGCCAATTGGTGGGTAAGGATGACCCATAGATTCCAATGGACCCTCCTAAGTTCATGCTTGCTCCACACTCCATGACTGATGTTGAGTACCATTCATGGGGGAGCATTGTTCCCTATGCCAAACGGCTTCTTAAGGGGTTGGACTACGAGGAGTTCAACATCACCTACCTCATGCCTTCCCTTACTGCTCAAGTATTTGTTCAATCTCTTCTTCTTCTCTTCTTTTCCTTTACCTTATTTATCACAACTTCTAATGTTGGAAAGTTGTAACAAGAGGAGCCTGCTGCTAGTGAGCTTATTGACCTTCCACATCTCCTTTGGACGGTCTATGCTTATAGTCCTGATGGCTTTGCTTGGGAACGTGCCGTGCCCTGTAATCCCAATGTTATGGGTTATCCTTCTCCTCCCAACACCCGGGTGGTGAGTTTTTCATTCCCTTTGTTCTTTCTCTTTTTGCCAGTTCTTTATTTCTGGTTTGGTCACTAACCCTTCTTTCTTCGAATTGCAACCCACCATCCAAGAGTATGAGGAGTTGGTATGGTTAGTTGGGAATCTCAAGCTGGAGGTGACCAACTATTTTAGGAACTTGTACGCTCCTAGAGGGGCGGCCTACCTAGGTAGTGGTGATGATGATGATAAGGGAGGTGATGAGGAGGATTCGGAGGTGACTCCTAACTATCAGTCAAGGAAAAGACGACACCATTTATTACCAATAGTCAAGACATATAGGCACACAACACATAGCTTTCTTTTTTTGTTGCTTTTACTTTATTTATTTATTTATTCCCTTTAGCAAACATTCGAATTTAGTTTGAGACGAAGGATTATACTTAAGAACATCTTTTTACACTTATGCTTTAATTGGGACTAGCACTTAATTTACAAGATATATGATTAATTGTATGTTTCCATACAATATTGCTTCTTTGAAGCTTGAGATCTTGTGCTTGGAATATGTCTTGGATGATCCTTTAGGTCGTAGGAACCCTAGGAATGCTTGAAGTGAAAAACAATGCTCAAAACAGGGGAGAATGGGCTTCTGCCTAGCGTCGTGCATACATGGGGATGGGCCTGTGTATGCAACTTTGACTTTGCGTACGCAAGTTGACCTTGCATACGTGGGCCACGAATCAGAGGTAACCCTAACTGCCCTACTTAAGTATAAAATAGCTGTTTGAGTCAAGACCTTTACCAACGTATCCAACCCTGAGAGCCCTTTTTTGAGGTCCTATAATGGCAGAAAGCTCTTCACTTGATTTCTCGGCTTGGATTAGGAGGCTTGGTCCCGATTTCAAAGATTCCATCATTCCCTATGGTCTTTCTTGTGTTTTTCCATACCATCAAATTAGGGTGGATGAACCTCTTCTTTGCGCTATTGCCAACTATTGGGTTCCTTCTCGACATGTTTTCCGCTTCAATGGAATAGAACTATGCCCCACTATCGAAGAATTTGGTGCCATTATGGGTGAACCGGAGATTGATGATCTCATCTTCCCTACCATGGGCGGGGATCTTCCCTCCTCACTATAAGTTGTGTTGGGTGTCCTTTTTGCCACAGTAAATAGGTGGGTGCATCTTTGGCAAGCTCAGCCTTAGGTTGGTTTTTGAGTACTTTTTCGGTTCGGCCCTTCCCGCAAGTGAGATGCCACGTTCATACTTTCTTCATGCCTTTTGTTTGTGTGCCCTTGCAAGTTATTTCTTAGTTCAAAAGTCATATTGTGTGGACCTTTGGATGTGCATGGTGGCTTATGAGCTAAAGAGAGGTAACCCGATGGGCTTGATCTTGGCAGAAACCCTTAATGGTTTGGATGCTTTTCATAGGAAGGAAGCAAGCTTCTTTGCGGGTAGTCCTCTTCTCCTTCAAGTATAATCCCTAACTTTTGCCTAGGTTCTCAACTTAGCTAGATTCCTCCAATTTTTCATGGGTTGCCTTTCGGTTTTCAACCTATTGAGGCACTTTATATCGTCTTTCATCATTATTTTATTTTTTTTCACTCATGCTCTCTCTTTTTTTCCCCTTTCTGTTTATTATTTCCTCCCCCTCTCTCTCTTTCTCTCTCTCTCTCTCTCTTTTCCCAGATATTGCTACAAGAGAGGCTTCGGTTGCTTCAACCTCCCACCGTACCTCTCAGCACCTACCTCCCTAGGCATCTTAGAGACTGCTAGCTTCATTAGAATGACATGAGCTTCGAGGCGTACATGGAGCTTATGGGTTGCATCAAGGAGACCGACATTCAATGGGTCGTGAAATGATGGCACATCTCAAGCATAGTCCACAGTTGTTGTAAGGACTGCTGTGTGCCTTTAGTTGGACTTCGTTACTGCTCATACTACTCTATTTGTCGTATCTCGAGGCAATTTGGAGAATGCCAAGGAGCTCCTGATGATAAAGGTGCCTTCCACACCCAAGTGTTTACCAATAGGATCTTGGGTAGGATTAGTAAGGCTTGGCCATGCTGTAAGGTGACGAAAAGCATTGTTCCTCCTCAATGCATCTATCCCACTGTGAGGTACAAGCAATGGTTGGAGGATGACATGTAGTGGATTCTAAGGAATGAAAAAGTTTACATAAAGACTAGCAAGAAAGCAAGGAGGATTAAGTGACCACCTTGATGTGCCACATATTTTACTTTTCCATACTTTTATGATTTTCATGTTTTGTTTTTAAATTTAATAAAGGATTGGAATGTTCCAAATCCCCTATAAAAACAGTCTTATCATCTTTTAATTTGAGCAATATGAGAATCACTTTTTTATTATCTTTTCAATCCAGCAGGGTTCTTTTACCTTAACTTTTGCCTAGGCCGCCCTTTCGAGTTTTCAACCTAGCAGGCTTTTTTCTTTCTTTTTTTAGATGTTGTATTTCCAAAGTATATCCATGTTAATTAGGCAAAGCATCTCTTCCCCATCCAAATCTGTGATCCTTGTAGCACCTCTAGACATGATTTTCTTAATGATAAAAGGCACAGACCACCTTGGCTTCATCTTTCCTCTTGGATCAAAAGTCTCATCTCTAAGCACCTTTAGGACCAAGTCCCATTCTTTAAGGTTTCTTGGTTTCACTTTCTTGTTGAATGCTCTAGCAATCCTTTTTTGGAACCCTTGTGCATGATATTGTGCCCTATCCTTCTTCTCATCTATCAAAGTCAATTGTTCATATCTTGCCTTAGCCCAATCCTCTTCTAGGACCTTGGTTTCCACCAATATCCTCAAATATTGTATCACTACCTTAATAGGAAGCACCGCCTCACTACCATAAACCAAAGAGTAAGGTGTTGCCCCAGTCAGCGCATGGATAGAAGTCCTATAACCCCATAAGGAAAATGGATGCTTCTTGGCCCAATCTTAGTATGTCACTACCATCTTGGTTAGGATGTTCTTCACATTCTTATTAGCTGCTTCTACGGCCCCATTAGCTTGTAGTTGATACAATGAAGACTTGTGGTGCTTAATGTTGTACAACTCCATGATCCTTTGAACCTCCCCCTCAAAATGAGAACCATTATCAGAAATGATCTCTTGGGGCACCCCAAACTGGCATATGATGTTGTTCTCTAAGAATCGAGTCATATGCTTAGCCTTCAATATGGAGTAGGAGGCTGCCTCCACCCACTTGGTGAAATAGTCAATTGCCACCAGAATGTATTCATGCTCCTTAGAAGCCTTAGAAGCTATCCTTCCAATCACATTTATGCCCCAAACCGAGAATGACCATGGAGAAGTCATGCTATACAACTAACTAGGCAGTACATGGTTCAAGTTGGCGAGTGTCTAACAATCATGGCAACTTTTAACATAGTCCACACAATTGGTCTCCATTGTATTCCAAAAGTAGCCTATCCTTAGGATTTTCTTGGCTAACATTCTCCCATTCATTTGAGGGCCGCAAATCCCTTGATGAACTTCTTCCATTACCTTCTCGGCTTCTTCCTTCTTCAAGCAACGAAGATGTATACCATCGTAGGACCTTCTATAGAGTTGTCCTTCATAGAGGACGTATTGTGTTGCCATCATGCTAATGGAACAGCATTTTCTCTTGTTAGCACCATTTGGATATGCCCCTAGTTCTAAGAACTTCACAATGTCATAGTACCATGGAACTTCCACTTTCTCTATGGTCATTACTGAAGTTTCGACCTTCCTTTTGTGTACTTCTTCATAGCTTTGATCAATCTCCAAGGGTCATGTCCACACTCCCTCAGGTATTTCAATCATGGAGGCTAATCCTCAAATTGATTTTGAGCTCTAGGGATGATTGTGTATTCAATTTTGTCAAAGGTGTTGGTCAAGTCCTCCAAGTATTGTTAATAAGGCTTTAAGTGTTCCTCCTTCACCTTCCACAACTTTTGTGCTTGGACTATAACCAAAATTGAATCTCCAAATGCTTCGGCCTCCTTTACCCTCAATTTTGGAAGAGCTTCCATTCCAGAAATACAAGCCTAATATTTAGCCATGTTATTGGTTTCCTCTAAGTTCAACTTGATTGCCAAAGGTATGTAAGATCCCTTAGGAGTGATCAAGAGTATTCCTATCCCATTCCCATATTGGTTTATAGCTCTATCAAAGTACATCTTCCATGTCCCTAACTCAATGTCCAAAATGTCCCCATCTGGAAAGTCTTCTTTACCATCTTCCCCCTCTATAGGGTTCTCGGCATAAAAATTTGACACAACGCTCCCATTGATTTTTTTTTTCTAGCCACATACTTTAAATCTAATTCTACCAATAAGATCAACCATCTTAACAATCTTCCACTTAAAGCAGGTTTCTCAAAAAGATACTTCACTGGGTCTATTCTTACTATCACCCATATTTGGAAAGGTAAGATGATATGTCTCAAATTTTGTACGACCCAAACAAGTGCAAAGCATGAATTTTCTATGGGAGTGTACCTAGTCTCATAATCATGGAACCTCTTGCTCAAATAGTATATGACCCTCTTATTCTTGTTATCGTCTTCTTGTGCAAGCATACTCCCAACAGCATCCCCTATAATGGAGAGGTATAGGAGTAAGGGTTTTCCATGTTGTGGAGGCACTAGGATAGGTGGGTGGAGGAGACATTCCTTGATAAGTTCAAAGGCATTTTAGCACTCATTGTTCCATGTATGTGGTTCATTCTTCCTTAGGAGTTTGAAGATGGGCTCACAAGTAGAGTTGAGCTTGGCAATGAATCAACTAATGTATTGTAATAAACCTAAGAGACCCCTTATCTCCTTCTCATTTTTGGGCGGAGGCATCTCCAATATTGCTTTGATCTTGGATAGGAATGGCAATGGGTCAAGTTTCTTTATGCCTAGACCCGACTCGCAGGCCTGTACCTGTTACCCAAACCTGGCCCGTTTAATAAACGAGTTTTTTTTTTGTTGCACCCAAACCCGGCCCGTTGGGCTCCATGGGCCCTACCCAAAATCATAAACCCAAAAATTAGTACAAACCCAAAATCACAAATCACATAATATACATGTAATTTTCTTGTTAATCACAGCATTTTCTTGGGAATTTTCTTGCTATCTGAACGGATGCCAAGATCTAACAAACTATTCTGTACAAAACATCCAACAAATCCTAGAAATTTTTCATACCCAGAAATAAAATTAGCAAATATGAATATCCCAGCAACAAAACACCAAAAAAACCCAACAATTTTGGCATCTGATTGGGCTCCAAACTGGCCTTGGGCCTTATAGTTTGAGCATCATTGGGGAATGGGGGCTCAAATCACAAGTGGTACAAAATGCAATATCTACACATACCCAATGGTATCAGCGGCAAAGAAACCATCAAAAGGCAAATCCTCAATAATTCTTTTAGCTTTGTCTCGACCAATCCTAGTTTCTGTGATCACCATAATAGAAGCTTGATAATTCACCATCATTTCAAGCACTCTCCTCGCGAAATCAGCATTCAATGCATCTCTACAATTCCATAAGAGAATATTCATTTTGACCCAACTTTCACACAGATCCTCCACTTGATTAGGCATCATTAGTACTGTCTCCATCATGCTCTATCCCAATCTCCTTAGTCCTTGGATGCCACCCAATCCGGCTTCCACACTATCATGTATTTCAAAATTCTCATTATGTCTTCCCTGCAACATAGCAAAAGATCTCATTTTTAAACTGGGGTCAGGATCTGAAACAACTTCATCGTTGGGAAATTTCCCATGTGAGATGAGACTGTCCCCCTGAAGTCTATTACTTTCCTCTCTTGGACCAGCCACCCTGATTCGTCCAAGTGTGGCACTACCAATGGCTTTCTTTGCCTGTTCAATATCTATGCCCCTTCCTCTGTTATCAAGGGTGTGTCGATGAGAAACTTCCACTACGGGTTAGGTGTTGATCCCATGCTAGATGATCCTGCACAAGATTTCCAGTTCTGAGGCTAGATGGTGTAATTGGGAATAGATGCTTCCATGCTATCTGAAGCTCCTTCTCGAACCAGCCTATCATGTCAGTAGGGGAGGGAGGCTTAGATTTGTGCAATTGTTTCGTTTAAGATTGGTATTATCAGATTGTTGTGCCATATTGCCCATCCTGAACGAAGGAGAGCCATTGGTGCTTGTGAGAAAGGTTCCATCCTCTGGTCTGGAAATACTTTTTGTTGCTCTAAGGAAAGGAGTAGCTTTACTTACTGAGCTTGAACTAGATCTCTTGAAGTCTTGAGTATTTTTTGTTCTAGCAAATTTCTTGCTTCGAGAAGGCTTAGGGAAATGGTTAGAGGTCATATCACTCCCATCCTTCCTACTGCTCGAGGGAACTGTGCAAATGTCCATCAAGCTCTTAAGATTGCCTTCAAACTCCTTTTGCATGTGAATCTCCCCTTCCTTGGACAAGTCAGTATGTTTTCTCCCTTCTAGCTCAGCATTGGGAGCTTTTCTATGTGTATCAGATATTTTGTCAGTAGTATTGGACCCCACTTCCTTATTCAAATAACTTGAATGGCCTGAATTGCCCTTGGCTAACTTATCCCTATGCTCGTTGCTTTGGTTTGTGCCATGACCTCATCCATTTCAAACTAAATTCTTTTTCCTTGTAACCAACATCCATGCACCAAAGTTAGGACCAGATTTTTATTCCTGATAGGCCAAAAACGTATTGACCCCTTGTGATGAATTAATTGATTAATTAGCCAAGTTTATTAATTAATCAAATTAACATGCAATGTATGTGGTAACACAAATAAATCACCAATTAAACTAAGTATGCAGCGGAAAATAAATTGACACGGTGATTTGTTTACGAATGGGGAAAACCTACACGGCAAAAACTCCACCGAGTGATTTTAAGGTCACCACTCCCGAGAATCCACTATTATCAAAGCAAGCAGTTACAAGTAAAAGAATCCCAATACCTTATACCAACCTACAGTTGAACCCTTACCCTAATACCCAATTGGAATTGTTCTATAGTGACAATCTCTCCTTTTGAATGCATGGCTCCTAGTATGTGACTAACCAATTGCGTGGATCCCTGTACGTGACTTGATCACCAACTAGAGAAGGATGTTGGCTACAAAGTTCTTCAGTTCATCTAGACAATGAAGATCATGAAGTTGCTTGGTCACAAAACCCTAAGGTGTACAAAACACAGCAGCTTCTTGAAGAGAAAGAAGAACTAGGGCAAACTAGGTTTCCAGTCACACTCTTCTTCACACTTGTGCAATTGTGCAACTTTCGTAACCTTTTACGTCCCTTAAAATAATCCTTATATATATTTAGGATTGTGAGAAAAGAAAGCCCAAACATACATTCATGAATTGGATGAAAACAGAACTGAAAAATCTATTTTTCATAAACCTTGACAGATACCTATCTGTCGAGCAACTGTCGAGCCTCGGGCTGAAACAGCTCTCTTTAAATCTCGATAGATGCTAGCTGTCGAGCTTTAATCAACAACACTTTCTAACTTGGTTCTTAGACAGACTTGCATGACTTTAACACTTGAACTTGAAACCTTATTTCTTAAAGTATTAAACACATCCTAGATCTATCCAAATACAAGTAAAGTGCGTTTTGTCAAAGGATTAGCCAATTACATAAAATAGTGACTTATGTTCCTAACATGTGAAACACATATGTCCTAACAGTTCCTCCTAACTAACCTTTGGGGTGGGGCTTGCTACTTCATCTTCAACCCTTTCCTTCTCATTCGGCCTAATATTATAGCAACAATTTTCTTGCTTATGACCAAGCCGGCCACAGCAGAAACACAGAGACCCAATCCCCTTATACATGAACTTTTGCTTCAAGTGCCTCACTCTTACTATGTTAATAAGTGGCTTTTCCAGATTAATTTGTATGCATAATCTAGCATAGCTTCCTCTTGAACTAGAGGCTATGAATGAATCAGTCCTCAGGACTAGACCAATTGCACTGCCAATCTGCCTTAGAATAGTTGTATCATAAAATTCTATGGGGAGCTCTAGGAGTCTGACCCAATTTGCCACTGAAGAAAAGGTGGCCTCTAAAGCTTTAAAATAGGGCCCCCATGGCTTAATGGCTAAAAAATGCTCGCCAACAAACCGTGGTCCACCACATAAAACCTTATCATAATCACCATCATCACTAAATTCAATTAGAAAGAAGTCCTTCCCCAAGTCCACACAATCCATTTTGGCCATAGGCTTCCATAAAACATTGATCTTGAAAGTGAGGTAATTGAATCCTACCATTCTACCGTACACTTTCACTATCAAAGCCTTGGACCATGGTGCTCTGATCCTAGATTTGGTCTACTTAGACAATGTCACATCAGCCATGCCTTTAGATAACTCCTCCAGCTTTGTGTTTGAGTTCATCTGCTACTGCATCACTATCAAACTTGAATGCTTGTGCATAAGCTCCTAGAATGTCCCCCACCAAGCTATCTTCATAATTGACCTGGCTACGAGGCTAGAAGAAAGGTTTCTCTCCACTGTTATCTTTAAACTTCTTTACACTCCTGTTTTGTTCTTCCTCTTCTTCACTTGAACGCTAGGTTTCCTTGATTCAGTGTTAACTTTTAGTTTTTATCTCATAGTCTATATTAGTGTAAAAATTAACAGTTTAGTGGGAAACAAACCACTCCAAAATAGCATTTAAATCCCTTTAAATTAGCAATATATGTAGTAAAAAAAAAGTCCTAAAAAACCCATAATAATCTATTTTGTAAACCCATAAATCCCATAAAAGAAGAAATGCCAATACATGAAATTTAGAAAACCTTGACAAAGTACCGCTACCAAATATAGGTAGACACATCCATGGTTCAAAGAGCTCTTAAAAGCACTATGCTAGAAGTTGATAGTATGTAATACACATTAGCAACCTAACGAGTTTGTCTATAGATCTAAACTTCATCTAAACAACACTAAGGTTTCCTACCATCATGAACCACTTGATTTTATTGCACTTCATCTTCCACTCTTGTTCTTATCAAAAAAAATCTTCCACTCTCGTAGAAAACTTTAGCACCAAGCCAAGGAAGGGTGTTTCCACATCTTCTGTGAGAGGAACCACTTGATTCTGCTCTACCTCTTTGATATACTTGTTGCATCAACCTCTCCCCTACCTATTCCAGCTCCTGGATTGGTTTAACCATAGCAACAACCTCTAAGAAAATGGGAAAGAATCAGAGAGTTGAAAGGTTAGGAGTACCCACACGTTTCATTAATTTGAAAGTCAAGAAAACACTTGACACCCATTCAAAAATTGATGAAGCAAAAAATAACCCATTTTCTTTCAGTAAATAATAAAAATGCTAGATTAATCTCCATTACGTTAGCAAAGAAGTAGAGTGCAATGAACAGTTTTTGAATTAAGACAATATCCGATTTTGGCTTTCCGCAATACACAAGGATCTCAAAGGGAATTTTTTAAAAAAAAATTACAAAATCAGAAAGCATGGCAAAGCTCATTTGTGAGTTGTGACCATCCCACAATTCGTCGCTAGCAAGATAAGAAACTCGAGGGAGCCATCAATCTTTTCCTCCTGAAATTTCTATAAAGATGTTAGTGGCTAAGTAATGACGCAGAACTATAAATGAGAAGCATGGAAAGAGGCACTCTTAACCTGACTAAATGTATCAATTTAGAGAGCTCTCTTAAATAGGGACTTGTAATAATATTAAACTATTGTCAGTAAACAACATTCCTCTAGCAGAATGCTAAAACGCAAGTGTAGGTGCATTGAGAAATGCCAATATAAATTTACATTGTCAAATTAGCATTAATTGGTGGGATATTTAAAATGGTTTAAACAAGGATTAAAAGCTACTGATTCTAGGTTTTTTTGTTTGTTTTTCCCTACTTTCTTTTGGCTGGGATGCTAAAAAAAATAAATAAAAGCATACTTGATTCTTTTAAACATAAGAAATATATAACCATTCCATATCACATTTGACATAATAAGGTTTTTTCACTTCAAGTTGTTTACAAGTCATGCAATTTTCTCTACATATTAGTAAACTTATATAATTTGGTTCATTTGCTTAAGATGGCTGTGCAAGGCAATCGAATGTAGGATATGCCTACCTTTTCTTTCCATTATGTACTTCTGGAGCTAGGAGTGGAGAGGAAATATAATAATATACAGGTGCTACTGTAGAATTTTATGAACTACTCACGGTGGTGCTACTGTAGAAAATACTTTATTTGAAGATGGTGATGGCAACTGAAGGAATTGAGTTTGCCTCCTAAAAGGGTTTGGATGCTTAAAGGCAGGATCCATGCATGACAAGTGACTAAATTTTATGCCAGACATCAATTTAGCACAACCCTCCTCTTTTATCTCTTCTTCAAACCATTGTAAATATATATATATATATATATATATATATATAGACACACACACATCATATGGCACTATAAGCAAATACACCATTTTCAAATTTGTAGAATCAACAACAATTACCATATGAGTCGTCTATATAATTGGGCACCAAGTTTTCTCCCAAATTATGGCCAACTCATTTGCAAATTTATATAAGACAAAAAAATTAGCTCATTAACAATAAAATAAGTTAAGCCAAACATTCAAGCTTACTATAAAAATAAAAATTTGAAATATCAAATACCAAAATTTCAAGGAACTAAGTTTAGAGCTCACTCGACTCAACATGAGATTTCATTTCATGCACTGTGAATAATGTTCGATGATGATCATGCTGTCTCTAGCATCAATTGCATATGAGCTTCATCTAATTCCCCCATTTCCTTTGCTTGAAGAACACAACCTCCTATTTAATCATAGACCCGAACAGTAACTGGAGAACCTATCATTCATTCATGATTTATACATTTGCAAGAAGCCACAATATCTGCTTATGGTGTAAGTGGCTCACTGCGTCACTAAATTACAATTACCAATGATCTTTGATTGTCCCAATCAGAGGTCATGTAGTTTAGCCCAAAAGGTTTAAGATTGCCACATGTTCAAACGATTGAGATAAACATTTGATACATCCTATGTAAAGGTCCAAATCATTTAAACTGGTATGTTCGCTCTATTTCCTTCTGTTTGGTGTTTTACTTTGAAGTCTGCTAACTGTTCGTGATTTGTTCTCATCTTTGCCATTTTTTTTTTTCTTTCTGTATTTAGATATTTACCATATTCTTTGGTTAATGTCTTAATGATATCCAAAGAGTTTTGTTTCAAACCATTAATTCATATTTTACTGCATAGATTTTGTGCATCTTCAACTTTTAGCTCTATTTTATTGTAGTTCTTCCATGATGGTTAAATTTCTATTAGCACATCAAATATTTCTCAGAAAATTCAGAAAGTAAATTTTTTTTTTTTTTTTTTTTTTGGACTTCATTTGAATTATTACTTCCTCTTATGTTTTCATATTTTCTAATAATATTAACACTTATATTCTCCTTACAGTTGCACTATCTATATTGAAAATTTTGCAATACTAAAGTTGCTGTGTATGAGAGAGAAGAAGATTTCAGAAATTTTTTTCTACAAAACCAACTAGTTTCTTGCCAAAATTGGAAGCTCATTTTAGTTCCGATTTTGATGAAGTTTAGTATGTCGTTCCTAATGAAGGGAGCTTCATATTGACCGGTGTTGTTGCTCGCTCGAATGCTAGCCACTTGGTGAGATCTTTTCTTCTTGTTACTGTTGGTATCCACCTTATTGCCTACTGTAATGAATAACTTTTTGTAATTCAAGAGTGATTTTTCTTTTTCTTTGGTAGCCTCTAGCATTTGTTCTTGAGAATATTGTAGCAAACCCATTTTCTATAGTGAAAGATTTTACTGGACTAGGGCATGTGGTTTTTCCCTTTTCATTGAAGGGTTTTCTACGTAAAAATTTGAGGTCTTGATTGTGGGTTGCTGCTGAAATTTTTATTTTTATTGGTTATTGTGCTTAGCTAATTTATTTGAAATATTCATTGACTTAGCACAGAGGGTAAAATGATATAATTCTGTTGTGTGTTATATTAACTAGTATGTAACCCATGCTTATGCATAGAAATGATAAATTAAAGTAGTGCTATTGATGTCAGCTTTAGAGGTACTAAAATGAGTTTTCCTTGCAATTTTTATGATATTAGTTACGACAAATTGCTCATTACATTGCTACTATGTATATAATTTTGAAAATCATTATTGAATGCTACATATACAATATCAATTCACAATCATTGTACTTGAAATTCTACAAATACAACACAAAATATTAAGAATAGATTGGTCCAATAGCATCTCCTAAATTGAATTCCAATTGGAAATCTAATTAGATTTTCTCTTAGCTTTAGCTATATATATATATATATTGATGGGCTGTTTTTCCCAACAAATGATGATCTATGGATTAGGCAGTGCTTGGTGCCTAACACGTTTTATTCATAATACCCTAATGCCAAACATTTTTCTGGTTATACAAATTAGATCTCTACATAGAGGTCAAGCCATTCTTGAAACTAAATCAGGTGACAACTCTACTCTTTGTGCTAAGCTTGAATTAATGACATATTCATCTTGATTCCAAAAAAAAAAAGTGGATCATCATCCAATCCATTTCCCTCTAAATAAAGAGGCATTTTCGTTCCTCCGTTCTCTATCTTTCCATTTTTCCTTCCTATCACTTGAAGTAAAAAAATGTTGGGGGCAAAACACATGTTACAGTACGTTACCATTCTTCCTATTAAATATAGAACAACAACAAGGGAGAAAAGACTCTACCAAGTACCAATAAAATCCCTCTACACAACCGAATTGTTTATTGCCATGTGCTAAATATGCTATGGGGCTATTATGTTAAATGCCACCAAGATTATGGCAATCAAGGTAAAGAGGTTTAAACCCCTTGAGGACGAAAATGCTTTTCATTATTACTTATCAAAAGCAAAAGAAAGTTTTATTGGTGTTATGTTGGCTCTGCAGAAACGTTAATGCTTCATAGTTGTTTGAAAAAAAAAAAATGGTTATTGCACTCACAGGCGGCTCAACTAAGAAAAGGTTTCCTAATTTTAACTAATAGGCTTTTTTTTTTTTTCTTTTTTCTTTTTTGTAATAGTATTAATTAAGTACAAATATTAGTCAATAAATAAAATAATATTTTTTTTCAAAAAAGAAATTCTTCATTCACAACATGAAATTCTAAGTAAAAGGCTGTCACTGGATATTATTGGTGGTTTAAAAAGTAATTTAATGGTGGGTTCAAATTAAAACCAATAACAACTTAACACCTAGAATTTGTTATGAAAATATTGTGAATATAGCACTTCTAAAAAAAAGAGCCATACATAAAAAATTTCACAACATTTTCACAACAGTTCATGAGTTTGCAAATTTTTATTAGTTCTCATCTGGGTCTACTACTAACATCACATTTTTACTTACCACTATTAATCTATCACATCAACAAGTGTGAAAAGTTTTGTCAAATTTTTTGTATCTATAGACTTTCTTAAAAAAAAAAAAAAAAAATCTAGGTGGTTCATGTTAATTAGTAATTTTGCATATAAAACAAGGGAATAGAGTTTAAGCAAAATTTAAATTATTTATAAAAAAAAAAAGTCATTTTTAAATATATAAAAAGGCCTTAATTTATTTTTCACCTTAGGCCCCTAAATGCATCAAGCCACCCCTTGCACTCAATAGAAACCTTGAAACAATGGTGTATAAGGCCGTTGTTAATTGATGTAAACACTTAATTTAAGAAATAGTAACAAATAGACAGATACCAGACTTGGTGTTAGTCACTATGCATAGAAACATTCATACTATAAGCAATCTAGCTCAAATCAAGGCCCAATTCCTTGCCAAAACACTCTGGAAATTACTTTTGCAATCACAAATTTTTTTGTTTATTTGCCAATTAGACTTGTAGGGGCGGTTTTTGGGGCCCAGGCCCAACAAGTAAGTGGTTCTGGCCCAAAAGTCCCTAGACAATGAATTTGTAGAGAGTGGGTTACAGAACTAGGGCTGGACGAAGTGAACATCAGTTAGATGTATGCCATGCAACAGACTGAACGTGATAACATTCCATTTAAGTTCATAGGATATCGGTCCGAGGAGATGTATAAGTGCATCTCTTGCTCTGGCTACAGACTACAGAATTCTTTCACCTCTCTCTCTCTCTCTTTTTCCTCAATTCCCCAATCCCCTCTGCATGGGGATCTCCTTCTCTTATATAGCCTCCTTAATTTAATAAGGACCTTACACTTGTTAACCATCTGGACCTTCACTTGAGTGCCTGTCCCATTGGATATCCACCTTATCTTTCTGTGAGTTGCACTGGCCAATGTAACACTGTTCGCCTGTCTTCTCCACATTAATGCGGCTGAAAAAGTAGCTTCCTTGCATTTAATGCGGCAGTTGTAGCTTCTTCTCTGGACGTCTTACTTTTTCCTCCTTCCTGCTGTGTGTGGCTCATCCTACTACCCACGTTTGTCTAGGATGGTTCTTCACTGTGGAGGGGGCGCACATTGGGCCCATATTTGTGTGTCCGAGGAGACATTCCTCCTCGAACGTCTTTTAAAACAAACTGGGCTCCACAGGATTGGGCCGTGAGCTTTACCTTTGGGTCGTGGTTGGGCTCCGTGTGGGGCCTAAGGCCCATTGTTGACTTTGGGAATTTTACCCCTACAATAGCCCCTCAAAATTCCGGCTCCTTTCTTGTCTGAGGAGGAAAGGCGGGATTTTGACATTCATAGGACTATTTATCGTGGATTCCTGCTTCACCCGTGCAGCGGTATGCTTTTCACGTGACTCATTAATGACGGAGGTGTTTAATGACCCATGAGGCGCTAATTATTGCTTTTAGCGGTTTTATATCTTTTAATCCGATGGTTGGATGTTAAATCAACGGTTGGGATCATTTCCGTTTCTCTAGGCGGGAGTATGTCCGTCCAGCTTCTCCCGAATACATAAGATTTTCAAAGGCATTTCCTTCTCATTTTTGGACAAGCACTCAAGCGCTCAGAGCACTCCAATACTTTCCCTTTCGAAGTGTTCAAGCCTTTGCAGTCGTCCCCTTGAAGATTTCCTGCAAGTTCCTCACCCGTAAGTGCACATTCCTTTTCCATTGCTTTTTCCGGTGTTATTCCTTAAGTAAATCGTCTTCACGTCACCTAGGATTAGGGGGATGGGTAAGCTTGACAAATTGGTAATTCCCCGGCCGGTATGGAAGGCTTCAGGGCTAAATATCGTATTCTGCCGGATGTAGGTCTAGAGTATTGTTCTCTGGAGGAGGTCTTAATCAAGAGGAGAACGGGGCAGGTTGCCATTCCAGTGATAGCCTTTGTGGAAGGAGGAATGACTATCCCTATGGGAAGGATAACTAGGGATTATTTGCGTGGTCATAGGTTGGCCCCTCACCAATGCGTCGCGAATATGTTCCGGATTCTGGGGTGCGTAGAGGTCTTGAACAATCAGATGAACCTCGGCCTTACATGGCATGACGTGGTTCATCTATATGAATTGCACAGCCTCGGCGACTCATATTACTTGAAGTCCAGGTCCAATGAGGTGAGGTTGATATCCTGCCTTCCCAAGTCCAACAAAGGCTTGAAGGACGACCTTTTGATCATCTCCGGACAATGGCACAACGGTATTCACTGCCCAGTCAGGGCAGGAAAACCAGGTGGGACACCATAGAGTTAGATCCCTTGGAAGGAATCTTAGTTTTGATCTTTCTTTTTCTTCGTTTCAATTTTGACTTTGCTTGTTTGCCCCCTCGGATTAACATAACCCTCTTTTTGGGGTTTGTAGACAAGGTGCATACGACTCCTCGGCTAAGTTTGGTCAACGTCCAAGCACTCAATTTCCTTCTAAGGTCTGAGATTTACGTGAGTGCAGACGGGTAATTGCGAGCTGCACCTCTGATTTTGGACTACGAGCCCCTTACTCGTGCTCTAGTGGAGGCCGGCCAAGCAATCAGGGCTGGTAGTCCACGATTGGTACGGATCGACGTCTCCGTACCAGGTTTTCTCGCTTCGAGAGATTTGCCTCCCATCCAGCTGCCTGCTCAGCGTGCTTTTCCCGCAGTGGTTGTCCCAGAGGAAGAAGCCGGTTCCTCGCACTTGTCTTTGGAGGATCAGATAGACCAGTTCCACTTCGCCAAGGAGGGAGAGGTGTCGACCAGGCCAGTAGAGCTCTCGGATTCTGATTCTGATTTAGACCGCGCCTCAGCAGCCCCTGATCTTGGTTTAACAATTGCACAAGTTGATACCAGCCAAGAGCTTGAAGAAGAAGGAATGGACCTGAAACAAAGGTCTGGTCTCAGGGGCCTCATTTCCAATAGGAACAAAGGGCAGTCCTCCAAGGATGTCCCGAAGGAACAGCCGACCTCCAAGGCTTCTCCTCCTCCTCCTCCCACATCGGATGCGGCACTACAGCCTATGCCCAATTTGAGGCGAAAGAGGCCTGTGGGGGAATTGGAGGAGGGCGAGGTTGGCCAAGAAAAAGAAAAGCCTCAGAAGAAAGGCAAAGAGACCAAAGAGCCCAAAGAGAAGAGGACCAGGTCCATTGACAGCCGAGACGAGGCGGCTATTCGGAGGGAACAACGAATCTGGTCGCCACGGCTCGAACTGGACGGCGCTCCAATTTCTTGGGATGCGACCCTATGGGAATCCCAGCGAGGGCAGGCATCATTCTTGGCCGAGGCCCTGCAACAGCCTCTTCTCTTGCCTCGCGATATGAAGGGGCTACGGGATACTCGGCAACCAGACCTCTTCATGTCGCTGAAGAGGGACATGGCTATGGTAAGTGAGAACTTTTCCTATCTCTTTCTCTTGTTACGTATCTATTTATTCATCATTCTCTTTAATTAAGCCTTTACTTTTCTGGCGCAGGTCACTCAGCAAATCTTCGTTGCTGAAGAATGGGCCAAAAAGGCACGTGAGGACCTTCACAACGAGGCTTAGTCCCGCTGTGCTACCGAGAGGACTGCTGGCGACCTCAGGAAGGCAAATGATGGTCTGAGCAATGAAGTAAAAGAGGCAAAGAAGGGCCGTGCGAGCGCGGAAGCCGGCCTTAAAAACACTACTAAGCAGGTTGAGGATCTGCGCCTACAGCTCCGCTAGTCCGAGGAAAATCTCGTGACAGAGAAGCAGGCGGTTTTAGATCTCAAGGCCGAGCTTGCGAAGGTCAAGGGAGAGGCCCGTCTGGCCAGGGAGGCGGCCGAGAAAGCAGTGGCAGCCTCTTATGATCGCGGGGTCAAGGACACTGAGGTCAGGCTGGCCGAGGGTGGCTGCTGTATGCAGGGAATACATTACCCTGTCTTGGGGTGTAGCCTTGGACCGGGCGACAGTCCCAGCGGATTCCGATCTTAGGAAAGTTGAGAATATCTTTTTTCCTGAGGACGTTCGTGAGATCCCTGACGTGGTCGCGCCTGAAGAGCCTCTCCCAACGAAGGCTTTAGCCTCGGACTCCGCTATGCCTGAGGCTGAGGATGCGCAGCCGGCCGTGAAGGACAAGTTGCCCAAGGACAGTTTTTTGATCAGGGAGGTTGTTTCGGGGCCCCAGCTAGCAGACGACCAACCCGGGCATGCTCAGGGATCAGATTTAGGAAAGTAGCGTAGGATTTTACTTGTTAGATCCTTTATATTTTTTTCTATTTAATGGTTGTAAAAGGATCGCTTTTGGGGATTTTAATGAAAGGTGTCGTTTCCTTTTATTCTTGTTGTTTTACTTTCTCTTCTGTTTTCATCATAAACGGATGTCTATTCTGCCATTAACTGTTGAAAACCAAGCACAAGTGAATGAATGTGTAAAAAATGGTAGTCGATAATTAGAAAAAATGGCAGCGAGGCTAATTTCCCCCAAGTCTGTGGTCTGAGGAGCCATGTAGGACTTGAGTTCTGTTTAACACTTAGTGAAAATTGCTGCGAGGTTAATTTCCCCCAAGTCTGTGGTCCGAGGAGTCAAGCAGGACTTGGGTTCTGTTTAATACTTTGTGGAAATTGCTGTGAGGTTAATATCCCCTAAGTCTGTAGTCCGGGGATCCAGGCAGGACTTGGGTTCTGTTTAACACTTTGTGAAAATTGCTGCGAGGTTAATTTCCCCCAAGTCTGTGGTCCTAGGAGCCAAGCAGGACTTGGCTTCTGTTTAACACTTTGTGAAAATTGCTGGGAGGTTAATTTCCCCCAAGTCTGTGGTCTGAGGATCCAGGCAGGACTTGGGTTCTGTTTAACACTTAGTGAAAACTGCTGGGAGGTTAATTTCCTCCAAGTCTGTGGTCCGAGGAGCCAAGCAGGACTTGGGTTCTGTTTAACACTTTGTGAAAACTACTGGGAGGTTAATTTCCCCCAAGTATATGGTCCAAGGAGCTAGGCAGGACTTGGGTTCTGTTTAACATTTAGTGAAAATTGCTGCGAGGTTAATTTCCCCCAAGTCTGTGGTCCGAAGAGCCAGGCAGGACTTGGGTTCTGTTTAACACTTTGTGAAAATTGCTGGGAGGTTAATTTCCCACAGGTTTGTGGTCCGAGGATCCATGCAGGACTTGGGTTCTGTTTAACACTTAGTGAAAACTGTTGGGAGGTTAATTTCCCCCAAGTCTGTGGTCCGAGGAGCCAGGCAGGACTTGAGTTCTGTTTAACACTTAGTGAAAATTACTGTGAGGTTAATTTCCCCCAAGTCTGTGGTTCGAGGAGTTAGGCAGGACTTGGGTTCTATTTAACACTTTGTCCAAGTAGTTGTACAGTAATATGGCGTCAAGAATGGTGTCTTTCATTAATAACAGTACCTTTTCAGTATTTACATTCCAGGGGCGTGGCACTATATGTTCATCCAAATCTTCTAAAAAGTAAGCTCCTATGCTGGCTACGGAAGTGATACGGTATGGGCCTTCCCAGTTTGGTCCAAGCTTACCCCATGCAGGGTTCCTCGCGGTGCCCAGGACCTTCTTCAGTACTAGATCCCCAGGCGCCAATGGCCTTGACTTCACTTTGGCGTCGTAACCCTGTTTGAGCTTTTGCTGATAGTACGTTAAGTGGACCATTGCATTTTCCCTCTTCTCTTCGAGGAGGTCCAAGCTTTTTTCCAGAAGTTTGTCATTAGCAATGGGGCTAAAGGCAGTAGTCCTCTGTGTTTGGAAGTTTATCTCCAATGGGATGACTGCCTCGGCGCCGTAGGTCATTGAAAATGGGGTTTCTCCCGTGGACTTGCGAGGCGTGGTGCGGTATGTCCACAAGACGTGGGCTAACTCTTCAACCCATCTCACTTTCGCATCGTCCAACCTCTTTTTGAGCCCATTCACTATGGTTTTATTGATGGCTTCCGCCTGTCCATTACCCTGTGGGTAGGCCGGTGTGGAGTATCGATTGATAATTCCCAACTCATTACAGTATTTTCTGAAGGCTTTGCTGTCGAAATGGAGGCCGTTGTCCGAGATCAGGATGTGCGGGGTCCCGAACCTAGTGATAATATTTTTCCAAACAAACTTTTTGACATCGACGTCCCTAATGTTTGCCAATGCCTCGGCTTCGACCCACTTTATGAAGTAATCGGTGACAACGAGAAGAAATTTCTTGTTTCTTGTCGCTTTGGGGAATGGTTCTAGTATGTCTAGGCCCCATTGTGCGAATAGCCAAGGGCTAGACAGCGGGTTAAGTTCTCCGCCCGGCTGGTGTATGTTTGGGGCGAACCTTTGACACTAGTCGCACTTCTTCACATATTCCAGAGCCTCTTTATGCATGCTCGGCCACCAGTAACCCAGCGTCATGGCCCTGTGGAACAAGGACCTACCCCCCGTATGGCTTCCACATATCCCCTCATGTAACTCCTCCAGGATGAGTTCTGTAGCCTCTGGGTGCACACACAGCAGGTATGGCCCCGAGAACGAGCGTCGGTAAAGTTTGGAGTCCTCGGACAGCCAGAATCGAGAAGCTTTCCTCCTGATTTTGTCGGCCTCAACCTTATCGTCTGGCAAGGTGTCGTGCTTTAAGAACAACACTAGAGGGTCCATCCAGCTAGGTCCTGTCCCGATGTTGTGTACCCGAATTCCGGTGGCCTTCTCTGTTGTTGGGCGGCAGAGATCTTCAACTAAAATAACCCGCGGAAGGGGCTGAGCCGAGGAGGTGGCCAGCGTTGCGAGAGAATCAGCATGGGTGTTCCCACTCCTGGGTAAGTGTGTTAAACGGAAGTGATAGAAATGGGCCTGCAAGTGTTTGGCCCGAGCCAGGTACTCCTGCATTCTTTCATCCTTCGCCTCCAACTCCCCGTTTACTTGTCCCACGATAAGTCTCGAATCCGAGAACATATTTACGAATTTTCCACCCAATTTCATGATCACTGACATCCCCTCTAATAGCGCCTCATACTCGTTTTTGTTATTTGTGGCTGAGAATCCGAGCCTCAACGACTTTTCTATGGTTATCCCTTCGGGAGAAACTAGAACGAGCCCCACCCCTGAGCCCCTTTGGTTCGCTGCACTGTCGATGTGTGCTTTCCACCAATTGTGTTCATGCTGAGAGATTGTGCTGATCAATTTCTCATCAGCACTTGGTGATCCCGACATTTCCATTCCTTCTAGGGTGGGTTTCGCAAATTCAGCTACTAGATCGGCGAGGACTTGACCTTTTATGGCGGTGCGAGGCATGTATCTAATGTCGAAGGCGCCAAGGATCGTTCTCCATTTAGCAATTCTACCTGTGTAGTCGGCGTTGCGGAGGACGGATTTCAACGGAAGTTGAGTTAGGACAACTACTGTATGTGCCTGAAAATAGTGGGGGAGCTTCCGCGTGGCTTGTACAATGGCCAAGATAGCTTTTTCGAGGGGGAGATACTGGGTCTCTGCCTCCTGCAGTGATTTGCTCACGTAATACACGGGTCGCTACGTGCCGTTGTCTTCTCGGATTAGCACTAAGCTCACCGCATGAGAGGCTACTGCGATGTATGCGAACAACACCTCGTCGGCATTGGGACTGGACATGATCGGTGGTCGGGCGAGGTATTCCTTGAGCTGTTGGAAAGCTAAAGCACACTCCTCAGTCCACTCGAAACCTTTCCACTTGTGTAATAGGAGGAAGAAAGGCCTGCATATGTTCGCTGAGTGGGAGATGAAACGGTTTAAAGCAGCTATCATGCCGGTAAGCTTCTGAACCTCTTTGGGATTCCGAGGAGGCTGCAGGCTATGAATGGCTCTTATCTGGTCAGGGTTAACTTCTATTCCTCTGTGGGTTACCATATAGCCCAAGAATTTTCCTGATCCCACCCCAAATGAACATTTGGATGCGTTCAGTCGTAGCTTGTCTTCCTCAGAATTTGAAAGACTTCACTGAGGTCTCTGATGTGGTCGGCCACCAATTTGCTCTTTACTACCATGTCATCTATATACACTTCAACGCTCTTACCCATCTGCTGTTCAAACATCCTAGTCATCATCCTTTGATAAGTCGACCCGGCATTCTTCAAGCCGGAGGGCATCACCTTATAATTATAGTTTCCAATTGGAGTGACAAAAGCAGTTTTTTCTTGGTCTTCGGCAGCTAGGGATATTTGATGGTAGCCCTGGAAAGCGTCCAAAAAACTCATTCGGGGATGTCCGACAGTCGCATCTACCAATCGGTCTATCCATGGCATTGGGAAAGGATCCTTCAGGCAGGCCTTGTTTAAGTCCGTAAAGTCTACGCAGACTCGCCATTTCCCGCTCTTCTTTTTTACCACGACTGTGTTGGCTAACCATTCGAGGTAGAATACTTCCTTGATGGCCCCAGCTTTCTTTAATTTTGCGACCTCTTCTCTCACAGCGTCTGCATGTTCTTTTGACGGCCGCTGAGGAGGTTGCTTCTTAGGGGTTATAGCCGGGTTAACATTAAGGTGATGGCATATGAGATCTGAGTCAACCCCGGGGGCCTCATAGGGGTCCCAAGCGAATACGTCCGCATTCCGTCGAAGAAAATCAATTAGTGTTGACTTCTCCTGTGGTGGTAATTCCGAGCCGATCTGAAAAAACCTCTCAGGGTCTGATCTGACGAGTACTTTCTCCAGCTCCTCACAGCTCACCTCCATGGCTGGTCCTCCACCACCCGCAGTTGGGACCGGGGTCATTGATTGATATAAGCCGTTCTCGGCTGAAGTAAAAGGTTTACTATTTGGTCGTCGTGAGATTGCCGACACCATGCATTGCCTTGCCATTCCTTGGTTCCCTATTATTTCTTTGATTTGGCCTCCTGACGGATACTTCACTTTTTAGTGCAAGGTTGATAGTACAGCCCCTAGTGCGTGAAGCCACGGCCGGGCCACGATAGCTGTATAGGGGGAGTACGCATCTACGACAATGAAGTTCACATCTACCACGTCTGAGTCTGTTTGCACAGGCAGCCTTATCATGCCTTTCGGGGTGATGATTTTTCCTTCAAAGCTGACCAGAGGGGAATCGTATGGCGACAGGTCTTCTGGCTTCAAGTTCAACCCCTTATACAAATCAGGGTACATCACTTCCACGGCGCTGCCTTGATCAACTAGCACCCTTTTCACATCGTAACCTCCAATTCTGAGCGTGACGACTAGGGCATCGTCGTAGGGTTGAAGGGTTCCTTGCTTGTCCTCCTCCGAGAATCCGATTAAGGGCGTGGCACCCACTCTGGCTCTCTTGGATTCCCTTTCGTCCGGCTCAGTCGGGTACCTGCCCACTGACATTACTCTGAAAGGGCTGGAACCAGTCCTTCCAAGCGCGGCAAGAATGAAATTTATTGTGCCAATGGGCGGCCTTAATGTGCCTTGTCTAGTTTCGGTATTTGACTATTCCTGCCATCCTTTAGGGCGGTGCAACAGATGCCTCAACTTCCCTTCTCGGACAAGCCGATCCAAGTGGTTTTTCATATTCTGGCAATCATCGGTGGTGTGACCCGGCTCCTGGTGGTACTCGAAGTACAGATTCTGATTATATTTTGAGGGGTCACCTGCCATCCTATTCGGCCACTGAAAGAAAGGTTCGCACTTCACCTTCTCTAGGATCTTGTGCAATGGTTCTCGGAACACAGCATGGACTGCCTGAGCCCTAGTAGGTCCGGACTGTTCCGCGTAGTCTCTTCTCGGCCTGTTACTGCTGTTAAAGCGGTCCGACCTAAAGTCCCTCCTCTCCTGAGGGACAACCTTCGCTTTACCCTTCCCCATCTGCTGGTCCTCCTCGACCCTTTTGTACTTGTCAATTATGTCCATGAGTTAGCGTACACTGGTGACTGGCTTCCCAGTGAGGGACTTTCTTAATTTCCCTCTATCTCATTATACATTTCCCAGTACCTGTCCGAGAGGCCGAGGGACTCTAGTGCTGGTGATGAAGTGGGAACCAAAAGCCTGTGTCAGCTGTTTAAAGGAATTTATGGAATTTGGCTGAAGGGCATCAAACCATTTCATCGCCATGGGTCCCAAGCTGGACGGAAACACCTTACACATTAACGCCTCATCCTTGGAGTGGACGGCCATCCTCTGATTGAATTGGCTTACATGCTCTACTGGGTCAGTCCGACCATTGTATATGGCAAACATTGGTTGATGGAACCGTCGAGGAAGCACTGCCCTCTCTATTCTACGCGTGAACGGCTACTGGGAGATGCGATCCAGGGCCCTGCTCATGGCATCGTTGGCCAGGCCTTGGTAAGATGGGCTTTTGTGGCTGCGTTTGCGAGACCGCTCTTCCTCATAGGAAAAAGTATCGCTCGAAGGGGTTCTTAATCTTCGCCTGTATTCATTATCCTCATCACTACTAGTGTCCAAGCCGGGTGAAGGACGTTTTCGCTGTGCTCGGCACAGCTTCTTCTTCAAATCATCAATCTCTTGTTGTAGAGCCTTTCGATCGCTTTGCTTATGGGGTACGTAATCTTTCCCTTTTGAGCGACATCTACTCATGTGAGAGGTGTTCACACTGCCCTTTCGTTGATTATCTTGGTCCTTCTCTCGTTCGAGATTCAAAAAATTGTCCTGCCGTTGGGAATCTGCACGTCCGGTTTGGCGTGGACCTGATCCTTCCATTTCTTACTGTTTCACTTGTCGAGACACAAGTTCTCCCCACAAACGGCTCCAATTGTAGGGGCGGTTTTTGGGGCCCAGGCCCAGCAAGTAAGTGGTTCTGGCCCAAAAGTTCCTAGATAATGAATTTGTAGAGAGCGGGTTACAGAACTAGGGCTGGACGAAGTGAACGTCAGTTAGATGTATGCCATGCAACAGACTGAACGTGAGAACATTCCATTTAAGTTCACAGGATATCGGTCCGAGGAGACGTATAAGTGCACCTCTTGCTCTGGTTACAGACTACAGAATTCTTTCACCTCTCTCTCTCTCTTTTTCCTCAATTCCCCATTCCCCTCTGCATGGGGATCTCCTTCTCTTATATAGCATCCTTAATTTGATAAGGACCTTACACTTATTAACCATCTGGACCTTCACTTGAGTGGTTGTCCCATCGGATACCCCACCTTATCTTTCTGTGAGTTGCACTGGCCAATGTAACATTGTTCGCCTGTCTTCTCCACATTAATGCGGCTGAAAAAGTAGCTTTCTTGCATTTAATGCGGCAGTTGTAGCTTCTTCTCTAGACGTCTTACTTTTTCCTCCTTCCTGCTGTGTGTGGCTCATCCTACTACCCACGTTTGTTTGGGATGGTTCTTCACTATGGAGGGGGCGCACATTGGGCCCATATTTGTGTGTCCGAGGAGACATTTCTCCTCGGACGTCTTTTAAATCAAACTGGGCTCCACAGGATTGGGCCATGAGCTTTACCTTTGGGTCGTGGTTGGGCTCCGTGCGGGGCCCAAGGCCCATTGTTGACTTTGGGAATTTTACCCCTACAAGACTATTTCCAATAATTGCACTACATTCACTAATATACTCAAGGTGACTACAAATTGCATAACACTAAAGAGATTTAGAGTTCAATTATTGGTATTTTGATTGGATGATAAAAAACTATCATCATAAACGAATGTTATAAGTTGAAACTCTCTTAAGAAATAAAACCATTAGAAAAAGGGAAATTTATATTGTCTCATTGATATCTTTTAAATAATTTATATTCATATTGTCCACTGACCATTTTAGAGCTGCATCCAAGTCATGCTCTTCCTTATAATTGAAATGTCATCGAATCTGAACTCATTAGTAAATCAACCCTGTTCAAATAAAAGCAGGACATATATATTAAAATTTCAATTTTATTTAATTAAAAATTCTACATCCCTGCTTTAAAACAGAGATTCAAGCATGCACATCAGCTTAAAATTTGAGTCCAAATAAGTAAAATCATAAAACAGGGTGAGGAGTAGGAAAATTTGAATAATGTTTCAGAATAATGTGTTAAAATATTTTAAATGTCTAACCAAAGGCAAAGAAATAACAACTCATTCAAGGAGGAAAATGTTGGGTCCCAAATAATATTATCAACAATATTAGCAATCCAAATAAACAATCACACACAAGAACACAAAATTTACGTGGAAAACCCTTTTTCTTTGAAAGGAAAAACCATGAGACAAACTCCAAATAATTTTACTATTATAAAATCAATTACAATAACTTTTGTGTATGTCTCACGGCTAAAGAAAAATCTCTCTTATTTTTCTTTACTCTCACACGCACACTAATTATCTCTCTTAAAGACAGTAACACTTTGTACTCTCCTTTCTTTTTTCTTCTCCATGCATAGCTCTCTCTCTCTCTCTCTCTCTCTCTCTTGGCTATCTTCCTTTTCACTAAGCGGCTCCCTCTTAGCACTCTCTCTTTTCTCTTTGTGTGGCTTCCTCTTTCTTTTCTTTCTCTCTTCAATATGCGGCACACCCACATGCTTTTTATACACAAAAAAGCTTCAACTACCTTAGACTTCTTTTCCTAACATGACTTGAGTTAGGATTCTTACAAGTATTAATCATTAAACACAGCTCCTACTTACATTTGGAGTAGGATTCTAGGGCTTGTCAACCATGTTCACAAATTTTTAATTAAAATAGAATTCCATCAATGCTTGCATGGCAAGCTCATAATCTTGGGCACAAATTCTACATGGGCTAGACTTCTATTAGGTGCCATGCACCTCCTAACAATCTCCCCCTCCAGCCCATCAAGGAAGGAGACTTCAAGCCAACTTCAAGCTTGACCTTCTTCATTATCTTCACCAACACTATGAACACCTCATCAATATCAACACTTTTTATTCTCAAAGAATTCATCTCATCTTGAATTTCTTTAATCCAATCCCTTAACTCCCCCTCATCAGAAGCCCAATTATTCTTGAAGCTAACAGTTCGATATTCTCCAATAGTCCTCTTCTTACGAGGTTCAACAATCTCTAGTGGATGATATTGCTCCCCTACTCAAGACCTCCGTGATCTTTCACCTCATCATCAACCCATTTAGTTTTAACATCTTCATATTCTTCATCACCTATTACTTCCTCATCTGAAGCACTATTAGGCAATGAGAATTTCACCCTCTTGGCATCACACCAATCTTAACTCTAATCTATGGAGTGTTCTTAAAATCTTTAATCTCATTGAAATTCTTCTTACAGGTCTTTACATGAATCCTGTACATACCACAACATGCATATCTTCTTGCAACAACCAATGACCCCTTAGTAAGTTTCCATCTTCTATTACCAAGGTGGTTACAATAACCCACTCTATCCATAGCCAATGTAGAAAACACATTCATCCTTAAATGTGGAACATGTCGCACATCCTTCAACATCACGGTGCTACCAACATTGGTTTCGATGCACACATCACCAATTCCCACAATTTTTGTGTAGGACATATGTGAATCAATGTTAGGAACATATGCAAATATAGAATTGGCTAATCCTTTGACAAAATGCACTTTACTTGTAATTAGGTAGATCTAGGATGTGTTTAATGCTTCAAGGAACAAGGTTTCAAGTTCAAGTTTTAAAGCCATGCAAGTCTGTACAAAAATCAAGTGAAGAAGTGCTGGATTTTAAAGCTCAACAGCTAGTATCTATCAAGATTTAAAAAGCTGTTGAAGCCTGATGCTTGACAAATAAGCTATCTATTGAGGTTTATGAAAATCAGTTTTTCAGAGCTGATTTCACTTCAATCTGTGAATTCACGTTTAGGCTTTCTTCTCTCACAACCCTAAACATATATAAGGATTGTTTTAAGGATCGTAAAGGTTGTGCAAGTGCAAAGCAAAGTTGTGTTCATGCAAATTGTGACTGGAGACAGAATTTGCCCCAGTTCATCTTTCTCTTGAAGAAGCTGCTGTGTTTATACACTGTAGGGTTTTGTAACCAAGGAGCTTCGTGATCTTCATCATGTTGATGAACTGAAGAACTTTGCAACCAACATCTTTCTTAAGTTGGTGTGTAAGTCGTATACTAGGATCCGCGCATCGAATTAGTTAGTCACGTACTGAGAGCCGTGTATTAAAAGGAGAGATTGTCACTACAGAATAAGTCCAATTGGGTATTGGGGTAAAGGTTCAACTGTAGGTTGGTATAAGGTACTATGATTCATTTACTTGTAACCGCTTGTTGTGATAATAGTGAATTCTCGGGAGTAGTAACCTTAAAATCACCCAGTGGGGTTTTTGCCATGTAGGTTTTCCCCATTCGTAAATAAATCACCGTATCAATTTATTTTCCGCTACACTTTAACTTAGTTGGTGATGTGTTTGTGCTATCACACGTATTGCATGGTAATTGAATTAATTAATTAACTTGACTAATTATTTTGTTAATTCATCACAAGAGGTCAATACATTCTTGGCTTATCAAGTGGTATCAGAGCAGGCACACTCTAATTAGGTTTTAATTTTTGCTATGTGATCTATTGACCCTTTTTTGTCATGGATAGAGGACAGTCTCTTATTATACCTCCTTTATTTGATCGCACTAACTATGCATACTAGAAAGTACGCATGAGAGTTTTCTTGCAGTCACTAGATGAAAAGGTGTGGCAAGCTATGGAGATAGGCTGGACCAAGCCAAAGGAAGCGCTAGCTGATTGGGATGATGCTAAGATCAAGGCGGCTAACTTCAACAGTAGGGCATAGAATGTTTTATTCAATGCAATCACGAATGAGGAGTTCAAGAAGATATCATCTATTGAAACTGCTAAGAAAGCAAGGACCATTCTCTCGACAACCTATGAAGGAACCAAGGCTGTCAAGGATTCAAGGCTGTCAAGGATTCAAAGCTTTAGAGACTTACCATGAGCTTTGAAGAGATTAAGATGGAGGAGAATGAGTCATTTGATGAGTTCTATGCCAAGCTCAAGGATATAGTGAACTCAGCCTTTAATCTTGGGGAAACCATTCTCGAACCCAAGATTGTTAGAAAGTTGCTCAGATCTCTACCCGAGAGATTTCATGCCAAGATCACCGCAATTGAGGAATCAAAGGATATTGACAAAATTCCTTTAATAGAGTTAGTTGGCAATCTGCAGACCTATGAGTTGGATTTAATAAGGATAGGGAAATCTAGTAAGGGAAAGAGCATGGCATTGAAGGCCAAGAGTAGTGACACTGACGAGTCTTCAGACGCTAAAGATTCTAAGTTGAAATCCTATATCACAAGGCAGTTCAAAAAGTTCATAAAGAATGTCGATGCTAAAGGATTTGACAAAGACCGCAAGCAATCTAGCTCGTCTCAGTTCAAGAACCGGGACAAAGGAAAGAAGGATGCTAGGGATGGTGATCATTACATTGTTCCCTCAGGACCAAAATGCTTTGGATGTCAAGGCTTTTGACACATGAAACAAGAGTGCCTTACATATCTTAAGACCATTGGGAAAAGCAAGGCACTTGTTGCTACCTTGAGCGACACTGAACCTGAAGATGATTCTGACAATGAGGATGATGGAATCCTAAATGCCTTCACTGCCACTGTAAATCCTACTGAGGGGATTGTTGAAGATGTGGATGAAGAAGAAGACTTGGTAGAGTCTAAGTTTGAAAAGATGGATGAGCAAGATGACATCCACATAGCCTATGCAAAGTTATACAAGGTCTCAGAAAAGCATGAGAAGTTATATAGGTTGGCCACCAAGAAGCTCAGTGAAGTGGAGCTTGAACGAGAAGAAGTTTTCACAAAGTTTGATGAAGCCAATCAGACCATTGGAGCACTAAGATTCGAGAATAATTTCTTGGCTCAGAAGACCAAGAAGCTTGAGGCAAAATTGTTCCAATTCAGAGCTCAGTGGGAAAGGACTTCAAGTGCAAAGGTTGATGAGATGCTTAGTCTTCAGAAATCTACTTCCGATCGAACTAGTTTAGGGTATAATTTCTCTTCTCCTAGTATTACTTCTACTAGTACTACTGTTTTTGTTCCTCCTAGTAATAATGTTGAATCCGAAAACAATGATGTGCAAAATGTGTTAACTAGTGAGAAAATAGACAGGAGTAGATCTATCTTAGGAGCACCCCCTAAGCAGGATAAGAAAGAGATCAAAAACCCTAGGGCTAAGAAGGGAAACACTCAAAAGCCTAAATAGAAGAAGCAGCATCTTTGTTATCACTGTGGAGCAGCTGGACATACTCAACCTAATTGCTACAAGTGGTTAGCCACTCAACAGAGCAACAGTATGATCTCATCAGGAAACCAGAATCAGTTTCCATCCTCCTTTGCTCCTCTTGGAGATCTTCTCAAAGCCCTCATGTTCCTTTCAAACTTGAATTGTTTCAATTCTTCCCCCTCACCGCCGAATCAAGGGTTTACAAAACAAAAAGGCTTTTCCAAGGTGTGGAAGGAAAAAGGCTCCAAGTGATTCAGTCATTTTTTCTCTTTCTCCCTTTCTTGTTTTTGAGGTTGCATTACTTGTGTGTTTTGGTTTCTTGTTTTGATTCAATCTAGTTTTATGCATTGCTTTGTTTAACATGTTTTTGTTTGTTTATTTTTCAGTTTGTTTTATTTTGTTTTTAATAAAAATTAAAAAAAAAAATTGAAAAATCATAAAAATACAAAAACAGTGTGTGTTTGTGTACATTGGTACTTGTGTACCTTGGATGGCCATTGAAACAAAATTTTCTAAACTTTGTATCTTTTATAGCCTAGATGAGCATCTTTATGCACAACTAAGCAAGTGAGCTTTGTGGCTCATGTTTGTGATGAGTAAGATTAAGTAATCTCTTATACTTAACACTCGTATCACTCTTTTTGATGGGAAGGACTAGAAAATCCTAAGTGAAAGGCATAAATAACCATCTCATCACTGTTGCCCACCAATCATGAAATGACATTTGTATGCTTCGGCATAGCAAAAGTGGAATGTCAAATGCTTAACATCATTGGGTATTTCTTTTCTATCTCTTATATGCCTATGCATGGTTTGCTTAAAAGGAAAATTTTAAAAAGCAAAAAGAATCAAAATGCTTTATATATGATTGCAAGCGTGTATTCTAGGAGATGTGGGAGTTATAGGATGAACCTTGAAGATGATAGTCCCCATCAAACAATTATGATTGTGTGTGAGTTAAAGTGATTTTCTCATATCTCAAATCGTCATAACATGTAGACACTCATGCAATCTTGCGATATTTTTCACACACAACATGCAATTATTCTTTGCTACTTTTGATACATGTGCAGGTACAATGTGATTTGGCCATCAAGAGGAATACATGTGTTAATATATGCTCACTAAACTGTCTTAACTTGTTTTTGAAATATAAAATTAGATAAACTTGTTTAGTGTGTGTGTGTGTGTGTGTTTTGGATCTATGTGCTTGACATTTTTCTTATTGAAAGATAATTTTGAGAGCTTAAAATGTTGTTTGGAGCTTTGGTTGTGTTGCATGCTTGATTGCATTCATATCTGTGTTTTTCTCTTCTTGAAAAACTATTTTTGAGTAATCTCGACAGTTGCTGGACACCTCTCGATAGCTAGGCTATCTATCGAGCCCTTTCAGCTTCTTTTTATCACATTCTTGATAGCTTCTATATAGCTACTCGATCCATTGAGAAAGTTTCTGGATGTTCGATAGATGCTCGATAGCTTCTCAATCCATCGAGCACCTTTCGCTGTGGACACCTCTCGACAGATCCTCGATAGCTCTTCGATAGCTAATTCTCAAATTTTAAAGCTCGACCCCTCTCGACACCTCTCGATCCATTAAGCTTTATGATTTTCTATATATAGGGTTAGCGCAAAAATTCTCTCATTTTCTCCGATCTCTCTTGATAGATTCTCACTTCTCTCTCTCCCAAACTCCTCAAACTCAACCTCTTCACATTCCTCACTTGATCTTCAGCCCAAATCAAGTTTTCTTCCTCTGGTATGATCTTATTTCTCTCTTGTATCATGCATTTCATTCTTTTCTACCTAAGTTTTGGGTTTTTGAAAATTTTTTGGTGTTTTTCAAAATTGATGAGGTTTTTGCAAAATTTTTGGGCTCGGTTTTACTTAAATGAGTTTTAAAACATCATGCACTGCATTACATCTGCATTATAACAATGTATCATGCATTTTAGATGTGTGTTTACTTTATTGCAATGATATGTGCTGGTAGGTTTGGATTGGGCTAAGCCTATGATATTTTTTTTTTTTTGTTGCATATCACATGCTCATGCATTTTCATGCATACATACCTTCATTTATCTTTATATTGATATTGATATTGTTGGTGCTTTTATGTGTGTTTCTTTCTCTCGCTCTTTCTTTCATTAGTTGCTCTATGGCACTTAAATGAAAATCCACTTCGTCCTAGAACCCTTTTCATTCTAAGGCAACCACTCCTTCTCACGTACAATTCCGTGATGATAAAGCCCGTAAGGACTTTTCAGAGAACTTTTCTCAATGAGGCATTCATTCGAAATGCCAAGTCATTCTATCGGGTTTTTCCGATATTAACCTTCCTGCTATCATATACAATCGAGTTTGGGAGTCACTGTATGGCATCCTGGTCACATGTCCCTCCATGATCATACAGGAGTTTTACTCCAACATGCACGGATTCGATACTTCAGTACCTCATTTTGTCATTGGTGTTCGAGGTACGCGCATTGTAGTTACTCTGGATATTGTATCCAAGGTACTATATGTTCCTAGGGTAAGGCATCCTGACTACCCTAGCTGCGATCGTCTGAGGACTGTGTCCAAAGACGAACTCTCGTCTCTATTTTGTGAGACACCTTCATCTTAGGGTGATCGTCAAACACCCTTTGCTCGGGCTTTGCAAAAGGTTTGAAATTCCTTAACATGGTGATGACATTCATTCTTCATAATTTTTCTCACTATAACTCTATCACAGAGTCTCGTGCTCGATTTTTGTTATCCCTCTTGAAGGACATTTCTATTGACTTCCCTTTTCACTTTATTCTATCCCTTATAGATGTTTATAGGGATACGACGACTCGTGGTAAGCTCATTTTTTCTTCCGCTATCACGAGACTTCTTTGCCATTTTTCTATCTCCTTTCCTGAGTCTCCTCATTTTATGGTTATGAGTGCCATAGACGTTGCTATCGTTAGACGGAGTAAGGCCCATCTTCGACTGAGGCGGCCCCGGATTGAGACGGCGACTCCTCCATCTTCTTTCGCTCCATCCACCTTCACTCCTTCATCTTCTGCGGGTGGAGTGACTCTCAAGGCCATCATGGCACAGCTTGTATGCATGGATGCTCGCCTAGACACACTCAGTGATGAGTTATGTCAGGTGAACACCCATGTTGGTCGTATTGCACGATAACAGGATGTCATGGGTGGTTTCACTGCTTATACTTTTCCATCTCCATTGGCTTTAGAAGATGAGAGTGATGATGGCTCTAGAAGTGATGATGCTGATGAGGACGATGGTGCTAGCTCGCCCAGTAATGATGAGATGTCTACTTGATGTACTTACTCTTTATCACTCGTGACAAAAAGGGGAAGTAGTTTTGATATGAGAGTAGTCATATACATAGGGAGAGGGTTAGCATAGGAGATTTTTGTGATTGGGGGAGTGTTTATACTATGAGGGATGTAGTGAGGTTTCTATGTATTTTCTTTTATTTTTCTTCTACATTTACCTCATGTATATTGGTCTTGTGACCATTTGACATACATTGTACTTATATTTGGGTTTATATATGTTGATGTATGTTATTCACCTATCTTAACATGTGTTGTTTCTTTTCTCTCTTTATGCACATGATTCTTATATATTGTATGCAATCTTTTATTTCTATTTCACACTAAGATGTCGTGATGAGTTTTGTTTAAAGTATTTCAAAAATATAAGTTGTCAAAGTCTTCTTGCCATAAACTTTCTTTTTGCAAATTTTTTCAAGAGTTTGTGTTAGGATAGATTTTATTGTATTCAACAAGTGAGTATGAGTTGAGTGATTTATGACTTTTCTCATATGTTCATTTGTTTGTTGTAGTTTTGTCACGGATTGCCAAAAGGGGAGATTGTTAGGACATATGTGAATCATGTTAGGAAAATATGTCAATATAGAATTTGCTAATCCTTTGACAAAACGCACTTTACTTATAATTGGGTAGATCTAGGATGTGTTTAATGCTTCAAGGAACAAGGTTTCAAGTTCAAGTGTTAAAACCATGCAAGTCTGTCTAAGAATCAAGTGAAGAAGTGCTGGATTTTAAAGTTTGACAACTAGTATCTATCAAGATTTAAAAAATTGCTGAAGCCCAATGCTCGATAACTATCTCGACAGATAAGCTATCTATCGAGGTTTATGAAAATTAGTTTTTAGAGCTGATTTCACTTCAATCCATGAATACATATTTGGGCTTTCTACTCTCACACCCCTAAACATATATAAGGATTTTTTTGAGGGTTGTCAAAGGTTGCGTAAGTGTGAAGCAAAATTATGTTCATGCAAATTGTGACCAGAGACAAAATTTGCATTAGTTCATCTTTCTCTTGAAGAAGCTGCTGTGTTTGTACACCGTAGGGTTTTGTAACCAAGGAGTTTCGTGATCTTCATCGTGTTGATGAACTGAAGAATTTTGCAGCCAACATCTTTCTCAAGTTGGTGTGTAAGCCACATACTGGGATCCGCGCATCGAATTGGTTAGTCACGTACTGGGAGCCGTGCATTAAAAGGAGAGATTGTCACTACAGAACAAGTCTAATTGGGTATTGGGGTAAAGGTTCAACTGTAGGTTGGTATAAGGCACTGAGATTCCTTTACTTGTAACCGCTTATTGTGATCGGGATTGGTGACCTTAAAATCACCCGTGGGGTTTTTGCTGTGTAGGTTTTCCTCATTCGTAAACAGATCACCGTGTCAATTTATTTTCCACTGCACTTTAACTTAGTTAGTGATTTGTTTGTGCTACCACACATATTGCATGAAAATTGAATTAATTAATTAACTTGGCTAATTAATTTGTTAATTCATCACAAGGATTTAATACATTCTTGGCCTATCATTTGAATAACTGGAATTACCCATCTTTACTGTACCAAAGTCTCCTGATTTGTACGTGGTAAACAATCCTTTCTTAGGGATAACATGGTGAGAGGCTGCCAAATCGACAACTCACTCAACATCATTTTTAGCAACATGCTCACACTTTTGCTCTTCAACAGAAAGCACCACAACACCCTCAGTAATCACATCAGTTGTAGTATTTTTCTCATTATAATTCTTTTTATCTTTGCCTTCAGTTTGTTCTTTATTTCAATGCAAACAATCTCTTCTTATGTGAACCTTTTTCCCACAATAGAAGCATTCTATAGTTTCCTTAAACTAAGATCTATCTCTTGATTGTTACCTACCATTGAATTTTCGATCATTAGGTCATTTACTTCTACCTCTGCTTTTGTTTTCCATGACAAAAACTTGATGTTATGCATTGTCTATATTCACATCCCTTTTGCGAACCTCTTTACTTAAAATCAAATCTCGAATATCATCATATTTGAGTATGCTTTTCCCTGCAGAATTACTCACTACCATTCTCATGGCTTCTTAACTGTTTGGTAAAGAAGCCAAAAGAATCAATGCACGAACCTCATCATCAAATTCAATTTCCATTGAGGATAATTTATTTGTGATCGTATTGAACTCATTCAAATGCCGCGCTATAGGAGTACCTTCTACCTTCAGATTGAACAACTTCTTTATCAGATGCACCTTATTGTTAGCCGACAGCTTTTCATACATGCCAGACATAGCCTTCATCAGATCCACTATGGTATTTTCTTTCACAACATTGTGCGCAACTGATCTTGATAGAGTTAATCAAATAACTCCCAATACATGTCTATCAAGAAGGTTCCAGTCTTCATCCTTCATAGTTTTAGGTTTCGTCCCTAAAAGAGACAAATGCAACTTCTTCCGATAGAGATAATATTCTATCTGCATCCTCCAGTACCCGAAGTCTGTTCCATCAAACTTCTCAATTCCTGAAGCCTTTCCTTCTTCTCCGGCCATTATTTTTACTTAAACCTTAACTCTGATACTACTTGTTGGGTCCCAAATAATATTAGCAATACAAATAAACAATCACACACAAGAACACAAAATTTATGTGGAAAACCCTTTCTCTTTGAAGGGAAAAACCACGGGACAAACTCCGAATAATTTTACTATTATCAAATCAATTACAATAACTCTTGTGTATGTCTCACGGCTAAAGAAAAATCTCTCTTATTTTTCTTTACTCTCACATACACACTAATTATCTCTCTCAAAGGCAACAACATGCACTCTCCTTTCTATTTTCTTCTCCACACACAATTCTATCTCTCTTGGTTGTCTTCTTTTTCTCTAAGTGGCTCTCTCTTTTCTCTTTTTGTGGCTTCCTCTTTCTTTTCTTTCTCTCTTCAATATGTGGCACACCCACATGCTTTTTTATTCACAAAAAAGCTTCAGTTGCCTTAGACTTCTTTTCCTAGCATAATATGAATTCCTAACATGACTTGAGTTAGGATTCTTACAAGTATTAATTATTAAACACAACTCCTACTTACATTTGGAGTAGGCTTCTAGGACTTGTCAACCACGTTCACCTATTTCTAATTGAAATAGAATTCTTTCAATGCTTGCATGGCAAGCTCATTATTTTGGGCACAAATTCTACATGGGCTGGACTTCTATTAGGTGTCGTGCACCTCCCAATAGAAAACAAAATATATACTATGTTAAGGATTCATTCAAAATGGACGTTAGTAAAAGGTGATGATATAATCCGAAGATCAAGTTATATGTTCTTTATTGTTGTCACAAATAGTAATTGAATTATTGAATGAAAGCAATATTGTTGGTAGCACCTTTGTACCTGTCAGAACAAATAATCCGAAGATTCCAGTTATGGTTGATGCCTTTTCTTTGCTTCTAGTACTTCCAACAATGTAACTGTTAGGGTTTGTGCCATAAAATCCAATTTATTGTCATATTTTAAATAATTAAATTATTTAATATATGAGATTATTTGTATATGAACTAATCAGACAATATTATAAATCACACATTCTTTGTAAACTAAAAAACGTAGTTCATAATAGGAGATGAAAGTGGGTGTTTCATCTGCAAAAAGTGTAACATGTCAACTAAGATGGTTTGTCTTAATCATGGAAGTGGAAAATTCTAGTTGATATGTTGGTGCATTTTAAGTGTGTAAAACACATGAACTAGACCGTTGTAAGATTAATTATTTAATTAACAATTGTCACCTGAATAATAAATCTCATGACTTCTATTTTTATAGATTCTCAATCATGAGAAGATTGTGAACCTAATCATGAAATGTAGCTTGTTTTGATATATCAAGAATAAGATCTAATCTAAATGGATAAAATCTCAGTAAGTTGGGTAATTACTTATAGTGTTAAGGGAACACGTATTCTGAAGATGGAATCCATAATCTCTTTCTATAGAAACACAAAATATCCCCTTGATATAAGTTTGATATAAGTTTAATAAGAACTAGATATTCAAGGTGTTGGGCTTAGCTACTTTAGTAAAAGAGTTACTAAAGTTTATATTTAATGAAATTATGTTTCATAAAATATCTATAAATAACTAAAAGATTACACTGGAGACTTAAGGAATAAATTAGTGATTTACAAAGTGGTAGTTTATTTTGACTTTGTTCACTATGAATATTTCATGGAGGTGTCAAATCATATTATATTAGAGTCTTGAGATATAATTTATTAGTAAGGCCTAGAGTGCAATCATATTTACATAGTAATACTGGTTATATAATTAATAGTAACTTTGGGCTTTTCAGGAGTTGATGGAAGCCTGCAACCCATTGAAGCTAGATCCTTATTTGTCCCTTTGGTCTCATCCTAAGTCACATACTAAAACCTAATTGTATTAGCCCTAAAGGCAAGCCTAATCAGATAATTATATATTTATTAAATAAGATTGAATAAAATAACTACCTTTGCAATTAAAGCTATGTACGATTAAAAGTAGAGAAAACATTTTTCTCTTTTATCTCTCTCTAGAACTGACATTTCCAAAAAGAAAGAGGACGTATGTAAGAACTGATTGAGAGACCACACATCTTGAATACCATATGCGATCGGGATGAAGATTGAAGGTCTTCTCAATTCTTATTTTTGAATTTCACTACATTAAGGTACGCGTTTTATTCAAGGTTGTATGTTATCTCTCATAATGAAGTAAATCATTTCGATAAAAAACTCGTTCATGCTTGTTTGTTTATAAATGAGCCAAGCTTGAGCCTTAATTTTTTATATTTGTTTAATAAAAGAGTTGAGCCCAATCCAAAAAAAAAAAAAAAGTTCATGAACAAGCTCATGAACAATAGAGCTTGAAAAAAAAAAAAAAACAGCAAACAACAAACAAACAAACAAGTTGCACTTAGGTTGGTCTATATGTTTGGTAAAAAGCTTGATATTTGCTTGAAAAATAAACTCATATCATACTAAGTCTTTAATTAATTGGAAGGCCACATGTCTAAATCAAATGGACTTGATAGTTGTTAGGGTACATTTTTTTTTTACACCTATTTTTGTTTAAATACCACCTATTTATTTTCAAACATCAGCAACAAATTATTGGGATTTTCTAAATATTTTTGCCTATTATTATGCTAGCCCACAACTATTCTTCCTTTTACCACAAAATTGGGCTACAAATATAAAACATTATAAGACCCAATATTTTTGTAAAGCCTATAATATGGACTCATGCCCAAATTATTTTACTAAGCAAGTTAAAATCTCATTCTTTTTAAAGCCCAAAAATTCTTATGCTTGGCAATATTTGAAAATCCCATGATTCAAGTCCATGGTAGAATAATTTTATCAATGGAATTCAAATCCATAATCAAAGCCCATGGTTCAATCTCATGGCAAATTATTTATCAAAAAGCTCAGGTCTTATTGGCAATATAAAAAAACCCAATTCTCATTGGCAACATTAAAAGTCCAGTTCTCATTGGTGATGTTTAAAAGCCCAACTCATATTGGTACTATTTAGTGAAAAATCCAATATTGTTAATAATTGGGAAATACCATATGATTGAATTACCTATGCCCATAACCACAATTGTTTTGAAAAAGCTTGAATGCTCATATGTTTCCAAATTCATGGGAAATTATAATTATTCTATGGTCATCATTCATGATAATTATTCATCCAACAAGCTCACCATTTAAATTATGACATGATTATTTGGAACCATAAACATTACTTATGATATGGAATTCATCATTTCAAAATAGTAAATATTATTTACGAAGCATTTTGAAATAATTAAGCTTATGCTATTATTTTAAATATTATAAATCATTGCCCAAAGATCCATTACAAGTATCTATCAAAACCCAAACTACATTTAATATCCACTAACAATAAGATTCCATGAGGGATGAAAGCCCATGGCAATTGTGTCGTTGGTGTCCATTTTGTAGGTCCAAACATATGATAGAAGGAGAACAAGCCCAAGTGAAAAGGGGTATAAGCATAGCCCACGTATACAAGCCCAATCCAAAATTCCAGCAAAGGCAAAGGACTGAACTAGACAATTGGCTTCCTTCTTGTTCATCCTTGACTAAGGTCCAGCTGGAGATCTCCACAAGAGACAACCAAATCTCTAAAAATAAACTAAGGGTTGTCCTATCAACTTTCTGCCATTCTCTCCCTGACATGAATAGTGCCTAGAGGTTGTACTAGTAGCTAAAGTCTAATGGGTAATGGGATTTTATCATCTTCCTCGAAGCTCTCTCTCCAATGGAAGGAAGCCATAACCAAGTTACTCAAATCTCAACAAATCAATACTATCAATGCAAAAAATGTTCAAAAATTGGTTCATGTGTGCCAAGCCCATGAATCCTAAAGGGGAAAATTTGAGAAAATGTGGATTGGAGAGCACAAAGGGATCTCAAGTGGAACCCTCTAAAGTGGGCTTAAAATTTGACACCTAACTTGGGGTGTTGAATCCTACTCTCTAGGGTCCAAATCTCAGTTGCAACACCAAGATTCTCCCTTAATACTTGCCTTAATCCTATCAGCTGAACACAACCTCAGAAATCTCAACATTTAATGCAAGATTATCCAAATATTCATCCATGTGTCATATTGCCCAAAGAAGCAAGGAAACCCTAAAAGAAAATCTGCCATTTATAGCTAAATTCTAGGATGAGAAGTCTACCATTCTACCTCCTGACCAGCCTACGTTTTTGGATTCTTGCTAATCACATCCTTAAGCTCCACTATAAAAGGGTAATCACATCAGCCCCATAAATGCAAACCAACCCTTTTGAAAATTCTGTTGTTCTTGTTACTTTGCCATATTCCAACTTGTAGCTCAACTTTCCCCAACTCATAAATCAACCCTCTTAGCCCAAACTCACTTAGCCTTAAACATTCCTTTCCCCTTTTCTGCATATCCTAAGTTCATAAATGTTTCCTAATTAGCCATAAACAACCCTCTAGCCCATTAAAGACTTAGTTTTAGCATTATTTCCACCATCCCATTACAAGCTTACACACCCACTAGCTCAAAATAGTATTTACTACCCCACTCACACCCCATATACATATTCCACAAGAATCTTGGTTTAACATCTGCTGCATTGAGCTAGAATCTCTCTCTCCCTTAACACCATGCCAAATAACCCCTTTCTTCTCACCATGGAGCCATTGGTCTTTACTCTTTGTTTTTCCATTGAAGGATATAATGTGTTTGTACAATATAAGTTTTCGCTCATATTGATGTAGTAGTAGCAGAAAGTACCCTAGACCCTTTTGACCAAGACATACAAGGACTTCCTGAAGTGAACACCTTCTTAAATTTGTTCAATAATTGACTGCTAGACCATAAGTTTAATTTTACCCTACTGTTGGAGAATTTTATTTTCTTGCATTGTTGTAACAGGACTACTAATCTATTAATTAATTACTATGAAGTGTTTTATTGGGCCTTAATGTTGTTCTTGCTAAGGTGCAGTCTTTATTTCTCACTTGGATAGGCTTATCACTACACCAAGATCCTTTGGGTATCATCTTAGAGCCCATTGTTAAGTTTCAACTTGGCCTCCCACATTGCATTCGGGAACATCTTGTTTATTTGTTTAGACTCCTTAAAACAAATTGTTTAATCTAACATATTAGCCAAGTGATTACTTAGGTTAATTATTCAGATCTAGGTTAAACAATAATAAAATCATATCATGCACAGCAGCGAAAAAGTAAATAACACCACGATATGATGACTTAGGAAAACCAATGGAACGAACCATTTCAAGGTAAAAACCTGGGGAGGATTTAACCCAGTTATCCTCAAGGTAAAGAAAATCCACTATAAAAGAATTGAAGTTTTTACAATCAGATTTACCCCTAAATCTATTGCTACCTCAAGTAGTACTTATTGACTCGACCACGTGCAAGCTCTGAATCCACAGATTCCTTCTCTTCTTGGATTTACAGCAACATAAGCACCCACGCTTGTGATCTTGAGATCCCACTCAAAGGTTTCAGATCACCTTCAGTTGTTAATCTTTATGACAGCAATTAGGTTCTACCAATTGTTGATCTTTATGATAGCAATTAGGTTCTACCAATGCTTGATTGCAGATTTTACTCCGGTAGATGCTTGTGTAGTTAGAAGGTACAACACCTCACAAATCTCACAAGGAGTAACACACAAGTCATCCAAAAGTCTCCAAAACGTAGCTAGGGTTTCCCTTTTATATGTGGACAAGTTAGATTGAAACCCTAAACATTTTCGCGAGCTTAGGCCTTATTTAAAAATTCTGCACAATCTGATTCCTGCAATTCTCGATCAATTGAACCTAATTTTTGATTGATCGAGCTTGACAGATTTTGACTCTTCTTTTTTGTAGTTAGCTCGACCTTGAGGCTTGAAACATACACCTTTAAGCAATGCCTAACCCATAGACTAGACATGTTTTGTTCTCGGTTTGCCAACACATACAAAATATAATTCTAAACATTTAATCCTAAATCTTTAGAACCTAGCAATCTCCCTCTTTGGAAATCTGTGACAAAACACACATACAAAATGAATTGCTCAAATCAAACATCAGCCCAATTACAAAGTATTGCCCTAATACAATTCTATCACAACTACTAACTATTAGTTGCTAATATAGACAGCAGCTGTTGAAAGAATTAACCTGTAAATTCCTGAAACACTAAAAACAAACCATAAACGCATGTGTGGAAGATACAGTACAAATCCAATAAATAAAATCTGAACTTGAATTCACAAAAACATAAAAATAGACAGAATATCAAATGAATAAACATCAAATATACTATCATGGTCAATGAACCAACAGAGTTTGTGAAACAAGAACAATAATAATAAATATACATTAAAATCTCAAAAAAAAAAATTATACATCAAAATCTCCTCAAGAACTAAACTCCCTCTAAATACAAAAACTCTCTACTCCCCCTAAATACAAAAGCCCTCACCCAAACCTAAAACCTACTCTCCCTTTTTGTTATGAATTGCCAAAGGCCCGTTAATCATCAAAGGGCCGAGGAGGTGGAAAAGCAGTCCTATACTCGGCAAAATTAGCTCTCAAGGCAGCCACCTTAGTAAGTAGCTCATCAATAAGCTGTCCATGAGCTACTTGAGTAGTCATAAAGGAGTCCATCATGGGACGGAGTGAGAGAGGAGGGGTAATTGTAGGGTCAACAATATCATCATCACTAGAATGATCCACAATAGCAGTAGCATCCACATGTACCTCCTCAGCAATAGGCATAGCACCAGACGTAGGAGCTACAGTGATCTTTTTGAATTCCCAATGTTTGGTTAAACACTCTTCATTTGAGCATGTTGCTATCTGAGAAAAATGGCTCCTGTAGGGGCGTTGATATGAACTAACTCTAGAGGAGGAAAGTTGGATAACCCTAGAGAGTTCAACACCCTATATATATACACAGGAAAGAACATCTTTTGTACTTTGGACTTACTCCTATAAATATCAACAATAGTTTGAATGAAAAGGGAAGGAAAACACATAGATCCATCGGTAATAAGAACATAAAGGAATGCACACCTATCTATAGGAACAGTATGAACATGAGAGATTGGATAGATATTATGCAGGATATCCTTAAATAAAGATAGTTAAGCTCAGTAAACTCACATGAGTTTATTCTTGGTTCAGATCCCCAAGAAACTGACCTACCACAAAGCAAATATTTGGTATCATCCACAGGTGGAAACTCAGTATATGGATATGTGGGTTTGCAAACTAAAGGTACACCTAGAGCTTCAGAAACTGTCTGTTTAGTAATCATAAACTCTTTACCTCTAATCCAAGTAGTCAAATAATGTTTACCTGTAACCTTAGAATAAATAAACAGATTTGAGTAAAGCTCTCTAATCAAAGCATCAAGAGGAGGATTAGAAACATCACATAGAGACACCCAATTCCTAGACACTAGATTCCTACGTATGGAAGGATCTAACTCATCTAGAACAATCTCTCTCTCTTTCTCTCCCTAGATAGACCTATACTTGGTTAAGGTCTCATAAACTACCTCAGTCTTAGCAAAAAGAAATCTAACCTTATCAACCAGAGGAGAGGTAGAAGAAGAAGAAGCAGGGTTTCTATTTGCTTTGGTTTTGAATTTCCTACCAACCTTAGGAGCCACATCTAAGGTTTAAACAAAAACAAACAAAAACCAAGGGTAGATTGCATCAAATAAAGTTAGAAACAGGACAACATGAAATTTTTGAAAAAACTATATTATGCATGACACTAGAACACAGATGATGCATGATCTAATGCTCTAAAACAATTCAATTTCATTATAATTTTGAAAATTGACCAAGAAAATTAGAAATTTATCAAAAACCCCAATTTTGAAAACGCTAATTTTCAAAAATTCTTATATTGAGCATTTGAACAACACAACAAGTATAAAACATGTTATAGTCACTCAATTTAGCAATATCAAGAGTCAATTTTAATCAATTTTTCCCAATTGAACAAAATCCTCAATTCTCTCAAGAACACATAAACCCTAATTTCGACAATTTGAAGAAATCATGAAATTTTTGAAATTAAAGCATGAGGATCATGTTAATATGATGCATGAACAAAAGCCCATCCAACAAATTGGATCAAAACACTCAAAATCATCAAAAACCCTAAAAACTCTTTAGTTCAAAATTTTGAAAAATTTTGATGTAAATGCATGAACGCATGTAATTTAACCAAAAGAAGGAGTAAAAGAGCCTTACTTGGTGTTGAGGAATTAAACCTTTGAGACTTTGACTCAGAAAAAGAAAAAAAAAAAAAAAAAAATTTAAGTGAGAAGGGATCTAGAGAGGAATCGAAGAAGAAGAGGACAAAGCTCTAAAGAACTGTGATTTGATTCCAATTTTTTTAAAAAATACTATTTTCGATCGATCGAGAGGAATTGAGACAGGAATCGAGACAGGAATCGAAAATCATGTAAAAACAAATCCGACTGATCGAGAAGAATTGAGACAACCCGAGAGTTTAAGCCTTCAAATTGGGTATTTTTCTTTTTCTTTTCGATCGGTCGAAAGACAAGCTCGATCGATTGAATACTGAAGAATCAAATTTTTTGAAAAACCTGGAAATTTTCTACAGAACCATTTGTAAAACAGTTTTTTTATGATATGAGAAGCATATTAATGATTCCAAATGTTTTCCAAAAACAATCTTTCCCTTAAAAAAATTTATTTGCAAAGTCAAAACAAATTTCATCACACACTTCTTTCCTTAGAATTGAACAAAATCCTCAATTCTCTCAAGAACACATAAATCCTAATTTTGGCAATTTGAAGAAATCATGAAATTTTTGAAATTAAAGCATGAGGATCATGTTAATATGATGCATGAACAAAAACTCATCCAACAAATATTATCAAAACACTCAAAATCCTCAAAAATCCTAAAAACTCTTTAGTCTGAAAATTTGAAAAATTTTGATGTAGATGCATGAATGCATGTAATTTAACAAAAAGAAGGGGCAAAAGAGTCTTACTTGGTGTTGAGGAAGAAAACCTTTGTGACTTTGACTCAGAAAAAGACAAAAAAAAAGAAAAAAAGAAGAAGAAAAAGAGTAAGAAGGGATCGAGAAAGGAATCGAAGAAGAAAAGGAGAAAACTGTAAAGAACTGTGATCTGATTCCTATTTGTTTTTAAAATATGATTTTCGATCGGTTGAGAGGAATTGAGATAGGAACCGAAAATCATGTAAAAATAGATTTGACTAATCGAGAGGAATCGAAGAGGAATCAAGACAACCCGAGAGTTTAAGCCTTAAAACTGGGTTCTTTTCTTTTTCTTTTCTATCGGTCGAAAGACAAGCTCGATCGAATCAATCCTAAAGAATTAGAAAATTTTGAAAAACCTAGAAATTTTTTACAGAACCATCTATAAAACTTTTATTTTTTTATTTTTTATGATATAAGATGCATATTAATGATTCCAAATATTTTCCAAAAACAATCTTTCCCATAAAAAAAATTTATTTGCAAAGCCAAAACAAATTTCATCACACACTTCTTTCCTCACACCCCCAAAAAGTATTAAACATATCAAGAAGTCAAATCTTGGATGGCCACAAAACTCAACACACAATCACATGTACAAAGTTTAACAAAGATTTACTTGTGGTGTGTGCAACTAGTAAGTGTATGAATTACTCAAAAGGTGATATGTAGATGGAAAATAAGCACAATTTCTAAATTATCAATCACATAAGTTTGAGAGTGACTATCACCTAAAGAGTTACATCATATAACTCTCACATCTCCTAGAAAACACGATTGCAACCATGCAATTTTTATTTTATTTTTATTTCTTTTGCTTTTCTTTTTCTTTTGAAGCATATTTTTCTTTGTTTTTCTTTTTTCTTTTTGTTTCTTTTATTTATTTTGATAGCAACACCTTAAATATCTTGCTGTGCAAGTGCTACACCTTACCGAGCACAGTTTTTATGATTTGCACACAGGTGTTCATGGTTATTTATGTCTTTCTCCTAGGATTTTTTAGTCCTTACAATCAACAGAATTTGACTTCAAAATCAAGAGCATGTGTTTAAAAACCATAAACAACTCACACAATTTAATCACTAAATAGCACAAACTAGCAAAGTGCAGAAAAATTAAGCTCATCAAAGCTAAATAAGGTACACAGTCATGAAATGAAAATTTCATAGGCCAACCTCAATTACACATCTTGAAGATGTATAATACAATTTTTTTTTTTGATTTTTTAAAAATAAAAACTAAAAATCATCAAAAACACTCATGGCATCCTTTGCTGCAATCTTGCAAAGTTTGTTATAAGCCTCTTGCAAGTCAGCATTCTCAGAGAGTTCCCCATCAGAAGGGTTCTCATCAACAGTCTTAATTTCACTTATTACAGCAGTAGCAGTTAAAGCCATAAAGTTTCTTTCTTGATCACTTTTAGACTCATGATTAGAAACTTCATCATTACTTAAAGTGACAGCCATAGCTTTTGCTTTAGATCTCAAAAATGTGAGACATTTAGATTTTAGATGACCATACTCCTGACAACCAAAACACTGTTGTCCTAAAGAATTGTTAGAAGATTGATCAACTTTATCTTTGATTTTTCAGTATTGTTATTTTTAGTTGTGTCATTCTTCTTCACATTCATAGGGTCAACATTGTTTCTATTTCTTGCCCTTCCATTATTATTTATCAGAAAATTTCTAAAATTCTTGGCAAGATAAGAAATTTCAGTAGATGAGAGTTCATCATCAAATCCACAATCATCAACATCATCAACAGATTTTAAAGCCATAGATTTGGATTTGTTAGTTTTTGGTAAGTCTGATTCATAGGATTGAAAAGATCCTACAAGTTCATCTACAGGAATGAAGTCCACATATTTACTTTCAGTTATGGTAGTCACTTTTGGTCTAAAGTCCTTAGTTAATGATATAAGAATTTTCCTAACAATTTTAGATTGATCATAAACTTCACCCAAGTTAAAAGAAAAATTAACAATATCATTCAACTTAGCATAAAATTCATCAAAAGACTCATCATTAGACATTCTAATGCTTTCAAATCTAGAGGTTAATTACTGCAGTTTATTAATTTTTACTGCCTTAGTGCCTTAATGCACTATTTGCAAGATGTTCCATGCAATGTGGGCAATCTCCACATTTGAGATCCTCTTAAATTCTTCCATAGAGACAGCACTGAATATTGCATTCATAGCCTTACTATTAAAGCTTGATGCTTCTTTTTGGGCAGTAGTCTATTCACCAATAGTAGTGGTTGGTCTTTCCCAACCGTTCTTAACAAAGAGCCATACTCTCTCATCAATAGATTTCAAGAAGGCTTTCATTCTAACCTTCCAATAAGCACAGTTATTCCCATCAAAGTGAGGAGGGATCACTAAAGAGTAACCATGTTCCATGACAGCAGGGGTCAAGGATCAACTCTAGGTATGGAAACCTTAAAACAAGAGCTAACCCGCTTTGATACCACTTGTTTATTTGTTTAGACCCCTTAAAACAGATTGTTTAACCTAATATAATAGCCAAGTGATTACTTAGGTTAATTATTCAGATCTAGGTTAAACAATAATAAATCATATCATGCACAATAGCAGAAAAATAAATAACACCACGATATGATGACCCAGGAAAACCAATAAAACGAACCGTTTCAAGGTAAAAACTTGGGAATGATTTAATCTAGTTATCCTCAAGATAAAGCAAATCTACTATAAGAGAATTGAAGTTTTTACAATCAGATTTAACCCAAAATATATTGCTACCTCAAGTAGTAACTTACTGACACGACCATGTGCAAACTCTAAATCCATGGACTCCTTCTCTTCTTGGATTTACAGCAACACACTTGTGACTTTGAGATCCCACTCAAAGGTTTCAGATCACCTTCAATTGTTGATCTTTGTAGCAGCAACTAGGTTTTACCAATGCTTAATTGTAGATCTTGCTCCAGTAGATGCTTGTGTGGTTAGAAGGTACAACACCTCACAAATCTCACAAGGAGTAACACACAAATCTTCCAAAATTCTCCAAAACGTAGCTAGGGTTTCCCTTTTATATGTAGACAAATTAGATTGAAACTCTAAACATTTTCGCGGGCTTGGGCCTTATTTAAAAATTCTGCACAATTTGATTTTTGCAATTCTCGATCGGTTGAACCTAATTTTCAATCAATCGAGCTTGGCAGATTCTGACTCTTCTTTTCTGTAGTCAACTTGAACTTGAAGCTTGAAACATACACCTTTGAGCAATGCCTAACATATAGACTAGACATGTTTCGTTCTCGATTTGCCAACACATACAAAATATAATTCTAAATATTTAATCATAAATCTTTAAAACCTAACACATCAATTTTCCCCCTCAACAATTGTATACTTAATATAGGTTTGATGATGTTCTTGTATTGGATCTTAAGTTTAAAAGCTTGATATTGAGCTCAAAAACTTCATATGAAGCTTTAGTTTGAGGTCAAGTTTGACTAATGAATCAAGTCAAATCTAGTTTAAGCTTTTGAACTATCTAACAAACTTAAACTTAAACATAGTTTAAAGGCTTAGTTCAAGCTCAAGCTGAACTTAAGCATTCAATACTCATAGAACTCAAATCATTTACAACCTAATTGTGTGAAATAACAAATGTGCACTAATAATAAGTCCAAATCTTCTGTCTGACAAAATATGCTCTACTCCATGTACCACTGATTAAAAAATGATAGGCATCTATTTCTTTCTCAAACTAACAAAAGTTAATGCCTCAAGCCACTGACACCTTCAACCTCCCACCTTCCTCTACCGACCTCCCCTTTGCTCACTTTTTTCTCCACAGCTCAAAGAAGCACTATTCTCTATAATCAATCTTCACCTCCCAATTTTTTAAGTTGTGGATAATTTCTTCTTGTTTGAGGCTTTGGGTTTTTCTATGGGCAATTTATTAATTTCTTCTCTTAGGAGATTTTTCACAACTAACCCCAAATTCCCCAAATCTTGATGTTAATCTGACGAAAAAGGATGAGGCTAGGATCGGAGACTGACTTCAACCTGTGGTTGCACTTCATCTTCGAAGCAAACATTGATTTCATAAATAAGTAGGTATCTTATCAAATGGTGACCCTTTGGGAGTTTTGTTGTTTGGTACTAAGCAATCTGGTGAGATGTGTGGATACTGGATGGCATGACACTAGTATAAGTAGGCTAATGTTGTAGTGGTACTATCATTGTGGTTATAAGCTTAGAGAGATGTGTTTGTAGGGGCGCATGAAGGTTATAACCCATAGATCAATTTGTCTGGATACTGGATTTTTGATTTATTTCATATATGGATTATTTATGGTTTTTTTTTTTAATTATTATTATCAAATTTCTAAATTCAGGTACGTATAGGAAATATTTTTTTCCCCTCTTGTGATAGCTTCTTTGGTGATGGTGCAGTCTTTTGAGAAAAAGAGAGAAATTAATGGAGGTGAGAGGTGTCAGTAACTTCATACATTAACTTTCATTAAAACGTTAGGCTTTTTTTGTTAGTTTGAGAAAAAAAAAATAAATAAAGGGTTATGCTAACGAGTGCCCTTAGGGTAATGACTAACAATTCATTTTAGGAAAATTTTAACATTATTTTTATGGGAAATTAAAAAAGCTGTCAAAACTTTTTTTTTTTTCCCCTTTTTCTATAAAAATTTTCTTTAAATAGATTGTTAATCGATACCCTAAAATATCTGTTAGCATTTTTCATAAATAAATAAATGCATGTTAGTTTTTAATTAGTGATACATGAAGTAGAGCATATTTTGTGAGACGGAGAATTTGAATTCCTAATAATAACCCTCTTGACGCAACGTATACAAAGGGTTTGACAATTTATTTTTTGTCTTCTCTCTTCGTTGATTTTTCCATGCGTCTAAACCAAGTTATACCTACTTTTTTACATTTTTCATGTATGTTTGGCGTGTCTTTGGCTATTGGCAGATTGGGTATCTTTTAATTTTGATGACTGCTTTTTCACTAGATGAGTCGTGAGAGGAATATATCATTGTTTATTCTAAAAGTTGCATTAAGATTAAATTTTAGATTAGACTTGTGTTTAATGTATCCACCACCATCACGTTACACCTCTTCTCATTTTTATTTTTTCTCATATCCTGTTAAAAAAAAAAAAACAGTTCTTGCGAATTTAAATCCAAAATCAAGTACTTTTTTTATTATCAGAGTGAGAAAATTTTCAGAGTTTCTGTCACGTTATGTTAGAAGAATACTTGTTATATATTGACTTTTCTTTATTTTGAAAAACTATACAAGGACACCAAATCAGTAACTGTGCAGAGAAATAGAGGGAATCTAATCTTAAAACTTGAAAATGAAGCAAAAATTCCAATAATTTTTGTTGTGACTTGTCATGTTGAGGTGTGAATAGTTGAGGTCAAATGGTGGACTCACACTTCCTCTCCTCATAGTTCGCAAAAACATGATAAGTTGCGGACAAAAATTATAGCATTTTCTATGTTCATACAATTGCTCCTAAAAAAGTGATCAAAGCAGTGTGAAACGGTAGCTGTAGGGTCAGATTTGTAGGCCTATCTTGGGTCTTCTACTCTGTCTCTCTTGACAAAAATAATCTCTTCATAGTTCATGCTAATCTAAAAACATCTCAAAACAGTTTTCTAAGAGATGACGAGCAAATCAAGCTCAGGCTCAGCTCCACCGCCAAGAGATTCAAAGCGCAAATGGGTTCTTCCCTACCAAACCAAAAACCTGAGAGACCTCTACACACTTGGCAGAAAGCTTGGGCAAGGCCAGTTTGGCATCACATTTTTGTGCACAGAAAAATCTACAGGTAACAAGTACGCCTGCAAGTCCATCCCAAAGCGCAAGCTGTTATACGCTGAGGACTATGATGATGTTTTGAGAGAGATTCAGATTATGCACCACTTGTCAGAGCATCCAAATGTGGTGAGGATCCGAGGTACGTACGAGGACATTGTGGCTGTGTATTTGGTGATGGAGCTGTGTGAGGGTGGAGAGCTTTTTGATAGGATAGTGAAGAAGGGACATTATAGTGAGAGAGAGGCTGCAAAGTTGATAAAGACTATTGTTGAGGTTGTTCAGACCTGTCATTCTCTTGGCGTCATGCATAGAGACCTCAAACCTGAGAACTTCTTGTTTCATAGTGTGGACGAGGATGCTGCTCTCAAAGCCACTGATTTTGGCCTCTCTGTCTTCTACAAGCCAGGTTCTTTCTTGGGTTTTCTTATTATTTTTTGTTAGTGCAATTTCGATGGGTTTTCTTTCCTGTTAATGATTTATGATTTTATTTATTTCTGTTTCAATCTACTTATTGGGCTTCTTTCTATTTCTGTTAATGATTTATGATTTTGGTTGGTTTGCATTTGCATTTGCATATAATGATTTCTATGAGAAAGTTCTAATTTTAATTTTTTTTTTTCCTTGAATTGAAACTGTTGTTTTGTGTTCGAGTAAATGAATTCTAATCTGGTTGTTTCCAAGTTTGACGTGAATGGAAATTTTTGTTAAGGTTTTATGTTCAAAAATTCCTTGTTCAGTAAAATTTTTGTTTCGGTATGTGTGGGGGTCATATCAGATATTGTTTAATATCCAATATGAATGTACCTGCTTCCTTGTTTAATTTATTTGGATAATTTCTGAACTGGATGTTAAATGGACCATAATGGGTTCTTGTTCTGATTCTTTTCTTTTTGGCAGCAACTTATTTTTTGTTGAACCAAATTTATTGCTCAAAGTACTCTAGAAGAAATACATCTTCTAATATCTTTGTGAATCATTCTCGTAACTTGAGTGGATGCTCATGAGGCAACATAACTAGATTCTGACCATCTTGCCAAAGTATCAGCTAGACTATTTATTTTTCTGTACACGTATTTATCTTACAAGTTTGAAAGAAGCCATTAAATATTTAACATCTCTTATCAGCTTGGCAATCCCAAGGAGGCAAAATATCCTTTGCATTTGTAGAATTAGTAGCAAGAATCAAATGCATCCAATTAAACCTCTTGGCTAACTCCAAGCCAATCCTTAAGGCAAAACCCCTTATTGATTTTCAAATTTTATATGATTTTTATTGACCTAGAATATGTGGAGAGGTTATGTGTTAGGTTTAAGAAAATAAAGGATTTCCTTTAAAATATACTAAGGTGATTAAGTATTTGTATGACACAACTGTAACAAGCATGAGAACAAGTGGAGGCATCACTACTCACTAGTGCGTTTCCTATTGCATTAAGTTTACATTAAGGATAAACTTTAAATCCATATCTATTTATGGTCATGGGTATTTTGCTTATTTGGGGTGGAATGGATTATGCCCCAAAAGGTTGTGGATTTGTTAGGGGCCCCATTCGGAAAGCTGTAGCTTTAGGTCTTATGTGGGCTATTTGGAGAGTGAAATAATAGAGCATTCAGTGGATCGAAACAGTTTATGACAGATCTTAAGATGCTTTTACTTCGATCCTTATTCAAATGGATGACTTTATCATGCCATTCCAGTCCAAATTTGTTTGATTTCCTAGATGATTGTAATTTCTCTTGATTCGTCAACCTGCATAGACCTACTGTATACAGGGTGGTGTTCATATTTTTATAAAGTTTATTTATCAAAAAATTTCCATATCTATTTACACTGGTTATGGACAAGCTTTACTAGTTTGATCTAGGATGAAGTCTGTTTGTCTACGATTTTTTGTGGACAATATAGTTTTTGTTGATGAAACTAGAGGTGGAGTAGTGCCAATTTGGAAATTTGGAGGGATGCTTTAGAATCTAAAGACTATTTTTAGGTTAAGTCAGACTAAAATAGAGTTTTTAAGTGTAAGTTTGGTAAAAGTAGAAACAAAGATTAAGTGGTTTTAAAACATGATGGTAAAGAGATATCAAATGGTGAGTTCTTTTGATATTTTGGATCAATAATTAATAAGGATTGAGATATTTGAGAAGGATTTAAATGAAAGAATAAGAGCATGGTGGATGAAATGTGTAAATGCATTAAAAATAGTGTGATTGTGGAATGACTATCAAATTAGAAGGGAGAGTTATATAAGATTACTATAAAACTAACTGTACTTTATGGTACTAAGTTTTGGGCTATTAAGATGCAATACTTAAGTGTATTTGAAATAAAAATGTTAAGATGTATGGAAATGAAAGACAAGGTAGGATATGAAATGAAAAAAATTGTTTAAAGATAGGGGTAGTTGACATTGATGAAAAGATAAGGGAGCACCAATTAAGATGGTTTGTTAGTGTACTAAGAAGAGTGATTAATGCAATAGTGGAAAGTAGTGATTTGATTTAAGTCAAAGAAACGAAAAAAGTTAAAGAAAAACTGAAATAATATTGGTAGAAGTAGTAAAAAATTGAAAATTAATTAAGGAGGTGACCGGGAGTATAGGATAGGATTGGATGGTGGAGAAGAATAAATGTGGCAAACCCTAATAAGTCTGTTGATCATCTATAGTGGATCCCAAAATTTTGGGAGTAACACTTTGTACGAGAAAAGTTGCATTAGTTCCTCAATTCTATTTTTCCAGTGGTGTAAAATTTTCTAGCACACCACCCCCCCAAGTCCCAATCTTCTCCATCTGTTATGTATTTTTCCTTTAGTTTTAGTTGTCTCATTGCCTTCATCTCCCACTTTGTTCATAAGACGATGAATTCTGATGGAGGAGAAGGATCAGTTTCATATTTAAAAAGAGCCAGAAAGAAGAAAGAAAGGAAGTTTCCTATAGATATCATAGCTGATTGTTGGAAAAACAAATTTTTGGAGGTTGATACTTTCTTGTTTCATTGCTAATGTACTTGTGACGTGATCTTTCATGCTTTATTGTTCTAAATATGGCGGTTCTTATCTCTATTTGACATGACATGCTGGTTTTTGTATGATACTTTCCAGGTCAAACCTTTTCTGCTGTTGTTGGGAGTCCGTACTATGTTGCACCAGAGGTGTTGCGCAAACATTATGGACCTGAAATAGATATATGGAGTGCAGGAGTTATATTATACATCTTGCTGAGTGGGGTGCCACCTTTTTGGGCTGGTATCCATCTCTGAAGTATAATGGTTCATTTGAATGGAAGCATTTGAAGAGAAAGGATTTGAATTCATATAAGGGCTTGAATAAATTATGAAAAGTACAGATTTTTTCTGAAATTCATAAATGGATTTAAGCTTTATTAACAATTTAAATGATTAAACATAAGATCTTATTTCAAATTTATAACACAAGTTTTTTGGTTGGAACAAAATCCCTAAAGCTCAAATTTGTCATTTATTATTAAAGTTCATATCAAACAATTTATACTAGTACTTGTTATTCAAATCCCTTGATTTTAAATTCTCAAATCCAAATGAAACCATATTAATTGATGTTTGAGATGTATCACTAAAGAATTTGCTTTCTATATGTCAAATTCATATTACCGATGTAGTTTTGCATCTTTTGTTACCTACAGAAACTGAAAAGGGAATCTTCCGAGAGATTTTACAAGGCAAATTAGATTTTCACTCTGACCCATGGCCTGTCATCTCCGAAAGTGCTAAGGAACTCATTCGGAAAATGCTTGATCGGAATCCAAAGAAAAGGCCAAAAGCTCATGAAGTCCTTTGTAAGCCTCTTTCACTGTACAGTTGTGTTAAGCAGGGTGGCTTGTTTGGATATTAAGAGAAGATGAATCCTAATCAATTCCTTGCATTATCAATTTCACAGGATTTATAAAATGTTGGTATACTAAAGTGATTTTGTATCAGGCCACCCATGGATTGCAGATGACAAGGCTCCCGATAAACCGATTGATTCTGCAGTGCTATCTCGCCTAAAGAAGTTCTCTGCAATGAACAAACTTAAGAAGATGGCTTTGCGTGTAAGGATTGATTCTAGTAATACTTTTTCGTTACATATCTTTGATAGTTGATTCCTTGGACTATTGAGCAATGTTAACCTAATGTCCTGAACACACACAAAGTCTGGGATCAACTTCCTTTGGAAAACTACAACTAAATTTACATAAATTAGGTTGAACTTTGGGTGAAACTGATTCTATTAAAATTTTCATGCTTCAAGACCAATACTCGAATTGTTGTGCAACAAAGTTTTGTAGATTCTTCATTCTTCTACTTAAATAGTTTACTGCTGAGACAATGTCATATTGTATGTGAGCTAATGTGTGCTACTACGCACAATATATAAAATGAGCATGCTCTAGGACAGAATCATAGTATAGTAGTGGAAACAAAAGAACAGCTTCTCTGGCGATACGTTAACCCCTACTAACATGCACTTGGAGTGTTGCTTTGGTCAGTGCTATGTTTTTCTTAGCTTTAGTTTAAGCGGATCCTGGTATTCTGGACTTCAAATTCCTCTTTCCCTTCTCATTTTATTTTCTTGACCTTTTTTTCTACCACGTTGGTTTTACTTTTCCACAAGCCAGTGCTATCTTTTCAAAGCATAGGTTAAACCATTCCAAACACCTTTTATCACTATTCTCTCTCTCTCTCTTCTCTTCCTTGTAGATTTCTCTCTTCATAGTCTTTACTCAAAGTTCTTTACAGTTTAGTTATCCTGTTCATGATGCCCTTAACTAGTTTGTTCTATTGTCTAAGCTGAGTTTAGTGCCCCTTTCCAAGTAATGATTGTGCTAACATGGAATTGCCAAGGTATCAACCGGGCTGCAGCAGTTAAGGCTTTGAAAGACTTAATCAGAAAACAGAATCTGGATTCTATCCAATTAATAGTAACTATAGCCTTAGAAGATAGAGTGGAAGGGCTTTGAAGAAGGTTGGCTTTGTACAAGTGTATTAGTGTGGGGGCCGGGGGGGTGGGTAGTGGGCTGCGCTGGAGGTCTGACGGTCCTTTGAAGGAAGGGAGTGAATGTAAAATTTATTGGTGCAAACCAAAGAGTGTTAGCTCTAAAAGTTTGCTCAGATCCAAAGGGCAAAGAATGGTTGCTTATGAATGTCTATGGATTTCCTTACTTTAGTCAAAGAAATGAGTTATGGAAGAGTCTTGACAGCATCCTGGAGTATTTTGATTGGCCATGGGTTGCAATACAATTAAAATGAGTGATTTCATCTTTAGACATGGGGTGATTGATTTGGGCTTTTTAGGATATACATATATCTGGAGCAACAAAAAGGAAGGCTTGCCAATTATCAAAGAGAGGCTTCACCAAGCTATCTGTGGTGTTGAATGGTAGTTCCTAATGTAGGGGTGATCCGCCCACCTGCTGTCTGGTCAGACCTTAGTCCTCTGATGCTAAACTCAAGCATAGAGAATGAGAGACTACTGTGTATATTTGGGCTTGAGGCAATGTGGGTTAGGGAAGAGGAGTCAACGGAGGTCATAAAAAAAGGCTTGGAAACAGTCTGATGAGAGCCAATAAGATGAAATGGACTGTGGAGAAGCTTGACAGCATTTTTGATCAAAAGACAACAGCTCCTATATTGAAAATTCCAATTCCAAGGATGCCAATGCCAGATAAATTAGAGGAGTATACTGGATGCAGCAAAATCATCGTTTTAACATGAGAGATTGAAATTTCTTAGCATATTGTCATTATGTTATCATTGTATTATCAGCAAGAAGCTAGAGTTAACTTAGCTCTAATATATACCCTACTTAGGGTTTATTGTAAACACAATTCATCATAGTAAAGATATAGTCATCTAAATTTTCTGCTGTAGATATAGACCGTCAAGTTGAACCACATTAATCTAGCTTGTTCGACACTACCAATCTCACTTTCACATCAAATTGATCACATAGATAATAAGTTCTTTGTCTCAAGATCGTCTGAAGTACTCAATCCAGACTTGATTCCGAGCCCTCAGGTGCTCTCAAGCCCTGCCAATAGCTTGGTGAGCAGTCCCATGAGCCACTAGGATTCTTCACGTGCTGGCACACCCTCATTCACGTGCCCCTATACACATGAACAGTCTAGTCGCTCTGTTTGTGCCATATGTTAGATACATACTGTGTCACTTTAGCATGGGACGTCAACATCAATGCCATGTCATCTACCTTTTTCATTTCCACTTTAGTATCTTACCACGTCAGACCGGTGCAGCTGCTGACTACTGCCTCTGACAACCATCGACTATCGCCAGCTGCTATTGACCAGCATTGACTGCCGAAACATGTATTTATCGACACTGCATGTTGGTTTTTGTAGGGTCTTTATCTCCTAGAAGCTTTCCTAGGGCTTTGCTTTGTGCTCTATTGCTTTGGACCTCTCTTTGAGTTGTGTTTAATAGAAGATACAATTAGCAGTATATGCAGGATATGTACCACTGCCCTGCAAAACAGTAAAACCACCCTCCTCTTTCCCTTTAACTTAGGAGTCCCATCCTATTTGGATTTTTAGACCACGGCACTGACGCCTACTCTTATAGCATATATGTAACTGGGCTCCTATTGTGTTTAGATGAGAGAGAGTGTTCCAATCCGCAACATATAAATTTCAAGAAATATTAGAATTTTCTTGGTGAAAGAGTTTCAAGTAGTCAAGGCAGTAAAGGTTTTTTCTTGAGAGAGAGTCTCTGTGCCACTGTTGTAATCTCTCTATTTTCTTAGTGAAACTTTCTTCTCGTTTTCGTTTGTGGATATAGGAATCTTGTTTTTTGTGTGTGCTTGTTGATGTGTTTTTTGTCTTTACTGCTTTTGATTTGAATCTTGGGAGTGTTATTGCACAACAGATAGTATATCAAAATTGATGTTTTTCTTTTGTTAAAAACATTCACGCAATTGCCAACGGACAAATTATAATGTTCACCAATTTGATATCATAGGACTGTCTTTCTTTAATGAATATATGATACTTGGACAAAAATGAAACAACAGTCACGTATCTTTTACCTAGGCCTTATATCTGATTCCACTACTTACGGGCTTACTTATTTGTTATGATGGTGACATTTTTATTGGTCACTGAATTAATTTTTGAACTCTATTGTAGGTCATAGCTGAGAAACTTTCTGAAGAAGAAATCGGCGGTTTGAAAGAGTTGTTCAAAATGCTAGACACAGACAACAGTGGAACAATAACGTTTGATGAACTGAAAGAAGGATTAAAGCGAGTGGGCTCTGAACTTATGGAATCCGAGATCAAGGATCTTATGGATGCAGTAAGAAAAACGGTCTCCACCATCAATCTAATCTACTGTGGTTTTCTTTGTGGGACAAGTATCTTACTTGTTGGTGTTTGGTAGGCAGATATTGATAACAGCGGAACACTTGACTATGGTGAATTTCTTGCTGCTACACTGCACTTGAATAAGTTGGAGAGAGAGGAGAATTTATTGTCAGCCTTCTCCTTTTTTGACAAGGATGGTAGTGGTTACATAACTATTGATGAGCTTCAACAAGCCTGCAATGAGTTTGGTTTAAGCGAAGTCCACCTCGATGAAATGATTAATGAAATTGATCAAGACAATGTAAGTATGTTCATTTATGTCTAACAATGATGAGAGGTACTGTTATCTGCTCCTCTTTTTTTAAACTGTTTATTTATTCAGAAAAATTATTTTTAGCTTAAATGAGAGTTTAATTAGCAAAATTTTGAGTGATTTGAAGATTACATTCACATGTTGCATGGTGCCGATGAGCCTAATGGTTTTATGTTTAGAAGCTGAACTGATACCCATGGACCTATTGTTTTACAAATGGCATCTCTCATGTAAAAATCAAATCTTGAGCTCTCTCTCTTAATTAAACTTATTATCCAACAACTCTTTGTATGATCCTATCCTATCATAACTTACTTATGAGCTGGATTGGTACTCTCCATCTTGAAGTTATGAATCTCTTTTTACAGTAATTTATAATGTGTTTTGTTTTGCAGGATGGACAAATAGATTACGGGGAATTTGCTGCAATGATGAGGAAGGGTAATGGAGGGATAGGGAGGAGAACCATGAGAAGCCAATTAAATGTGGGAGATGCCCTGGGACTCACAAACAATGAATGTACCTAATGAACTCACTGATTGCTCACCTTAAGTAATTAATCATTTGCCAATTTAGTCTTTTAGGAACATTCTAATGGAAATAAAACACTGATTTATACAAGGTTTTTGGATTGTATGTGGTGTCTTTTAACATAGAAAATTATATTATACTCTTGTTTACTTGGTGAACGTTTGGATAGCGCAAACGTCCCGCGTTTGTGCGTCCAGCGTTTTGCGCATAGGTCTCATGCACTATTCACAGGACCTATAAACCTCTTTTTTTAGCCAAACTTTCATTAAAAATGGATCTCACGGCATTATTCACATATTTAAAATTATTTTGTTATAATATTTTCAGTTTTTAGCAATAAGTAATATCTAAACAGACTTTTAATATTGACAAGCCACATTCTTTATTTGAAATTTACCTAGCAAACCAGTTGGGTTGGGCGGGTCTGGGTTTGAACCATTCGGACTTGGGTTAAATTGAGTATGAGTCACATTCGTTTGGACTAAAACATGTTGCTATTCTTATGGCCTAAATTGGTCTTTGATGAACTATGTTAACTCGATATGATCTGCATTTTTGTCACGTGTTAAATAATAATAATAAATTAAAAAATTCAAACGTAAACTTCACCAAACTTCTCAATACCATACCAAAAAAGGTCATTTCGATTTCAACATACAAATGAAATATTTTGGTATCGATTAATATTGTTATAGCATTTCAAAAATAGTCCAATATCGTAGCCCAAATGTTTATAACCCTTTGTCTTTTTTTTTTTTTTTTACTTTTTTTTCCATGTATTGACTAAAATATCAATATCAATTGCAATGTCTGAAAAACTCTTGATATAGCCAATATTGGCCAGTACAGCTCAATATTGTATTGTTACATTTTAAGGGATATTCATATCGATTTTAGTTGCCAATATGATACGGTACACCTCATTTTGCAACCATTAGAAAAATCTAAAGAATGATATCTTTCACTGGAAATAAAGCGTAAATGAAAGCCAACTTGCTGAAAATGATGACGAATCAATTTCAATGCATTTAGTGTACTCATAAAAAGACATTATTGTGAGCCATATGTATAGATATTCTAATTGTCACAATGGATGGGAGTGCTAGTGGTTTGATGAGCACTCATATTTGCTAAAAGCAATTGAAGCCATAGAAGCAAAAGTAACATCAACGATAGCTCGATACACATTTATTGTCAGATGAACTAGTGTGTACATTTTGGCAAATAAGGGTGGGCAACAACATGAGCAAATAGTAATACATCATGCATGCTTGTCTCCCTTTTCATTTTTCATGTTATGTTTTGCGATGTTTTGGGGGCTCACAATCTCGATCATGCCATGCTGATGATGATGATCCACGCGTTATGTGCTTCTAAGATTACCAAATAAATAAAGCTTTCCCTCTGAACAAAAAATAGCTTAAGAATAAAAAAAGAAAGTAAAAAAGTGAGGCAGTTTTGACCTACAAGTGTGTCTTCATGAGTTTTTTTTTTTTTTTTGGGTAGAATTTATGAGAAGATTTGGTACCATGAAATTTTAAACATCAAGTCCCTCTAAATCCTTTGTCGGACAAGCGTGTTTAAGGTTGTCTAATATCATAAACTTCAATTCCGATTGTTTTTTATTTTTATTTATTAAGTTCAATTTGCAATTAAAATCACGTGCTGGCTTCCACAATCGAGGTGAAAAGAATTCCCAATTGCAAATTCGGTTTATTTTACGCTCCTTGCAACTATAATAAATAAAATAGAAAGTGTACACATACACGTACCTTAATTAAAAAATTGTATCTACAAAGATTGGGCATAATCATTTCCTTCAAACTTGAAAAGTTATAAATCTTTGTTTGTCCCAGTCCCACCGACCAACTTGCACATGCACCACACATTTTATTAACAAAATAAATTAATACTCTATTTTTATTTTTTATCCTAAACTATTAACTGTTCACTGATGCCAATCTAAATGAGTCTGAAATGGACTTGTTAATTTATATAAGCAATAGTAGCTAATGGATTATTTAAAGTTTTTTTTTTTTTTTTTATTGGGGATACTATGGATTATTTAAAGTTAATCAATAGTTTGATATATTATATCGATACTACTATTTAAGAGTATTTTCCTATTTGGGATCCGCATTTTTTTTTTTTTTTGTTCAAAAATGCTCTTACACCCCTATTTTTAAGTAGAGACAAAATTAAAGGACAATTCGATAAAAATACAACTTTAAGTCTTACTAAAATATTGTCTAAAAAATAGGGTTACTCTTTTGTTAAATTTCAAATTGCTTTATCCACTTATATATATATATATATATATTTTTTTTTTTTGCCTGACTTTATTACTATAAATTAAATTCTCAAAATAAAAATTATATATATAAAATAAAAACATAGGTTTTTTTTTTAATTTTGTTAAAAAAAAATCTTATCACACACGTAAAGTGCATGTGACGAGACTAATATATTATTTAAAGTGCTTTATTAGGATCCATGTGCTAGTGAATACCAAACACGTTATCATAAAGAATTAGGAAAAAGATTGTCCTACACTCCTACTCCAATCATTCACAAATGGAAAACGAAAAAATAAAAAATGTACCCAATGTATATGCTAAAGTCGTCTTACCAAAGGTCACTATTATCTCTTTCTTTTTTTTCTTTTTTTGGTTGACAAAAAGCATGAAGACACAAGGGTTAGTGAATTGATTTCACCCGATTTGGCTAGCTGGAAAACTCAAGTGATAGATGCAGTCTTCCTTCCACATGAAGTTGATTTGATCAAAAGCATACCCCTAAGCATACAACTTCCTGAGGATAAGCTGGGTTGGGCTGCAAATTCTAATGGTTTGTTTAGTGTGCGCAGTGCTTACAGGTTAGCTATGGATCTCTTACGGCTTGTCAACCATGGTACCAATTCAGACAGTAGTAGAAATCACAAGTTTTGTAGATTGTTGTGGTGCCTACAAGTTCCTCATAAAGTTCGTCATTTTGCTTGGAGAGCTTGTCATGGAATTCTTCCCACACAGAATTTGGTGTGGCGAGGTGTTCAACAGGATGACCGATGTGACGATTGCAGAGAAGGAGCAAAGAACTCTGGGCATTTCTTTTGGTCGTGTCAATGGGCAAAGGAAGTGTGGCTATGCACTAAGATTCATTTTCATTTTAGTAGTCCCAAGTCAAGTCTTTTTCTGGTCTTTTGTGGATGCTACTGATGTCTGATAATTTCAATGAGGATATTGCAGCGTTGGTGGTGACTATTGCGTGGTCCATGTGGTATAATAGAAATGAAGTTAGACTAATGAGAGGGGAATGGGAATTCCTCCGGTCTGCCCTGTATGTAATATTGAGTCTGAGACCATTATCCATGCTTTAAGAGATTGCCCCAAAGCTAAATGTTTTTGGAACTTCTTAATGCCTCCTCTGCCTTCAAATATCTTTTATGGAGTGCCCCTAGTTGATTGGTTGAAATTAAACTGTAGATGCTCTCGGTTTATCGCCATTTCGGATATAGAGTGGGGAACAATTTTTCCTATAGCTGTATGGATTCTTTGGCTTCACCGAAATAGCATTGTTTTTGGTAGAACAGGGCTGCAACGCAACCTTTTAGACGAAACTTTGGCTAGAGCAGCAGAGGTAGCCTATTTGGTTAGCAGTGGGAATCAGATCACTTCTAGAAACAAAATCCAGGTGAGGTGGCTGAATCCCCTGAGTAATTGGTTCAAATTAAACTCAAATGGTTCGTCAAGGGGCAATCCTGGTTTGGCTGGTGGTGGAGGGCTGATTTGAAATGAGAAGGGAGAGTGGGTGAAAGGGTACGCCCAAGCCATTGGTATCACGACTAGTGTTGCTGCGGAATTGTGGGCCTTACGGGACGGCATTTGGCTTTGTATTGCTCTCAAGCTTCCTGCAGTGGAAATAGAGTTGGATACTAAGGTGGTCATTGATCTAGTGAGGAAAGAATCTAGTAATTTCAATAGCCTAGATGCGCTTGTTGCTGATTGCAAAGAGGGTCTGAAACAAATTCCTAACGTCAAAATCATGCACTACTTCAGAGAGGGCAATAAGTGTGTAGACAACTTAGCTAGGCAAGGTGCTCTGTTGGAGCAAGATTTTGTTGTATTTATCCACCCCCCTCCTAAGGTGGAGTTGCTTGTTAGACTTGATTCTATGGGCACTCTGTATGACCGGTTTGTATCCTCTTCCATAGAGGCTTTTTAGTTTGTTAATGAAATTTCCTTTTCACCAAAAAAGAAAAAAGAAAAAAAAAGAAAAGAAAAGTGGCTCGGCCATAGTTCAATGGGCAGTGCAATACCTACAGGAATATAGAGAAGCAAATAGCATACCTCCCAAGCCTCCATTGGTTCGAGTGGCTGGATGGGCTCCTCTGCCTTTGTCGAGGTACAAGGTCAACGTAGATGGGGCAGTGTTCTTGGCTTCAAAGGCCGCTGGAGTTGGTGTTTTGATTCGTGATTCTCACAGTCAGGTGGTTGCAGCGATGAGCAAGAAAATCAATGCACCACCGGGAGCTTTGGAAGCAAAGGAAAAAGCTTTTAAAGTTGGTTTGCAATTTGCTATGGATGTGGGAATTCATGATTTCATCCTTGAAGGTGACTCTCTCTTGATTCACAATGCTCTCTGCGGGCTCTCTCCACCTCCATCTTCAGTGGCTTTAGTCATTAGGGGTATGCTTATGTCTTGTGGGGCTTTTTACCAGGTTGATTTTTCTCATATTAGGAGGCAAGGTAATAGACCGGCCTATTTATTAGCAAAACATGCTTTAGGCATTGTTGATTACTTTACTTGAATGGAAGAGAATCCTTGCTTGCTAGTGCAAGCTTTGATCCATGATGTATCTTTTTCTAAATGATTCTTCAATAAAATTTTCGTCTTCCTATCAAAAAAAGGGGGGGGGGGGGGGGTTAGCTAAGCTACGCTTGAGGCCAGCTCTCGGGTAGGGCGCTCAGGTTAAGACCCGCTAGCCATCCCTTATGGATGCCCACCAATGAAGGATTGCTGGCAGCGGGACACTATTATCTCTTTCGTCACAAAACTTTTCCTTCTTTTTTTCTTTTCTTTTTTTTCCCTAAATGATTTTATTTAAAAAAAAGGAAAATTTCCAAACTACACTCTTAAGTCTTAACTTTGGATTGAGCTAAACAACAGCAAGGTCAGGGGATAAGACATAAAATGCTATATATTTTTTCATCAATTCGTGTATTTTTTTTCTTTGAATTATATTGATCACAATTAATATTCTTTAAACATTTTAAATTAAGGGTTTTTTATCAAAAAAATTTAAAAATTACATATTAGAGTATAACAATAACAATAATTTTAGAAAATATAACATGTATAGAAATAAATTAATCTCCAATAAATTATATAATAGATGTCATTTTTAAGGGTAATAAATATAACTTTTATCATATGTCTTAAGATATACAATGGAAAATAAAATAAATATAATAATGAAAAACCTAAATGAAAAACTTTTGTTGTTTGCGGGGATGGCAAAAAGTAGAACAAGAGTCTCATAATTTTAACCAGAAAAAATCATAACATCTTTTCTTTTTCTTTTTTTCTTTTTTTGAGAAGATATATCTCTGACATTCTAAAGGAAAAATGAAAAAGAGTTTGTTTCTAGAAAAGAAAAATAGTCATTACTTATATAGTATTGATGAAGTAGAAAACTGCAGCTCGTCAATATGCTCCCTGTCACTAGTATGGACGACTGACAATACCAGTTTCAAAGAAATAATGTAAGAGGGCATCTAGGGTCCCAAGGGAGCCTCCGATGCTTAAGTCAGTTTATCTCCTTGAGAAACAGAATAATGTAAGAGATAGTCCTAGTATAGTGTGCAAGTGTATGCGTAGATGTCCTGTTTACTTATTGTTTGTTTGCCTTATATAGCATGTTTGTGAACAAATGCTCAGGGCATTTATTATGCCAGACATTGGAGGCTTTGAATAGCATGTTGTATGCCATTATATCCTTGTTTAAAGTCTTGTAACGGTTTTGAATGATGGTTTTTAATTTTTAGAATTTTTATACTATTCTTTTGGAATTTTTAAGACCGGGTTGGGTTGGTACGGAATCGGAACAAATTTTTTTTTTTACTCATTCTTGGCCTTTCCCATTCTGTTTTGGCTAGAAATAAAGCTGGAATGATGTTTTTTAATTTTTATACTATTTTTTTGAAATTTTCTAAACCAGGTTGGGTAGGAACGGACTCGAAACAAATTTTTTTTTTCTCATTCTCGGCCTCTCCCATCCCGTTTTGGCTAGAAATAAACAAAGAATGATGTTTTTTAATTTTTTGAATTTTTAAACTATTTTTTTGAAATTTTCTAAACCGGGTTGGGTAGGAACGGACTGGGAATGAAAATTTTTTTTTCCCATCTCGTTTTGGCTAGAAATAAAGTCAGAATGATGTTTTTTAGTTTTTTGAATTTTTATACTATTTTTTTGGAATTTTCTAGACCGGGTTGGGTTGGAACGGACTCGGAACGAAAATTTTTTTTTACTCATTCTCGGCCTTTCCCATTCTGTTTTGGCTAGAAATAAAGCTGGAATGATGTTTTTTAATTTTTTGAATTTTTATACTATTTTTTTGAAATTTTCTAAATTGGGTTGGGTAGGAACGGACTAGGAACAAATTTTTTTTTTCTCATTCTCGGCAATTCCCGTCCCATTTTGGCTAGAAATAAAGCCGGAATGATGTTTTTTCATTTTTTGAGTTTTTATACTATTTTTTTGGAATTTTCTAAACCGAGTTGGGTAGGAACGAACTTGGAAAGAAAATTTTTTTTTTTTCATTCTCGGCCTTTCCTATCTCATTTTGGCTAGAAATAAAGCCGGAATGATGTTTTATAATTTTTTTCATTTTTACACTGTTTTTTGGGAATTTTCTAAACCGGGATAGGTAGGAATGGACTTGGAATGAAAAAAAATTTTCTTTCTCATTCTTGGCCTCTCCCATCCCATTTTGGCTAGAAATAATGCCAAAATGATGTTTTTTAATTTTTTTTAATTTTTATACTATTTTTTTGAAATTTTCTAAACCGGGTTGGATAGAAACGGACTCGGAATGAAAAAAAAAAAAAAAATCATTCTCGGGCTCTCCTATCCCGTTTTGGCTAGAAATAAAGCTGAAATAATGTTTTTTTAATTTTTTTTAATATTTATACTACTTTTTTGAAATTTTCTAAACCGGGTTGGGTAGGAACGGACTCGGAACAAATTTTTTTTTTTTTTTTTTTTCTCATTCTCAGCCTCTCCCGTCCCATTTTGGCTAGAAATAAACAAAGAATGATGTTTTTTAATTTTTGAACTATTTTTTTGAAATTTTCCAAACTAGGTTGGGTAGGAACGGATTGGGAATGAAATTTTTTTTTTTTTCCCATACTGTGCCTTTCCCGTCCCGTTTTGGCTAGAAATAAAGTTAGAATGATGTTTTTTAGTTTTTTGAAATTTTATACTACTTTTTTGGAATTTTCTAGACCAGGTTGTGTTGGAACGGACTCGGAATGAAAATTTTCTTTTACTCATTCTCAACCTTTCCCATTCTGTTTTGGCTAGAAATAAAGCCAAAATGATGTTTTTTAATTTTTTAATTTTTATACTATTTTTTTGAAATTTTCTAAACTGGGTTGGGTAAGAACGGACTCGAAACGATTTTTTTTTTTTCTCATACTCTGCAATTCCCATCCCATTTTGGCTAGAAATAAAGCCGGAATGATGTTTTTAAATTTTTTGAATTTTTATACTATTTTTTTGGAATTTTCTGAACCGGGTTGGGTAGGAATGGACTCAAAACAAAATTCTTTTTTTTTTTTTCATTCTCGGCCTTTCCCGTCCGGTTTTTGCTAGAATTAAAGCTGGAATGATGTTTTTATAATTTTTTTAATTTTTACACTGTTTTTTGGGAATTTTCTACACTGGGATAGGTAGGAACGAACCCGGAATGAATTTTTATTTTTTTCCTCATTCTCGGCCTCTCCTGTCCCGTTTTGGCTAGAAGTAATGCCGGAATGATGTTTTTTAATTTTTATACTATTTTTTTCGAATTTTCTAGACGGGGTTGGGTTTGTATGGACTTAGAACGAATTTTTTTTTTTTTACTCATTCTCAACCTTTCCCGTTTTGTTTTGGATAAAAATAAAGCCGGAATGATTTTTTTTAATTTTTTGAATTTTTTTACTATTTTTTTTGAAATTTTCTAAACCTGGTTGGATAAAAACGAACTCAAAATGAAAAAAAAAAAAAAAAAAAAAAAAAAAAAAAAAAAAAAAAAAAAAAAAAAAAACTCATTCTCGGGCTCTCCTATCCCGTTTAGGCTATAAATAAAGCCAGAATGATGTTTTTTTAATTTTTCTAATTTTTATACTATTTTTTTGAAATTTTCTAAACTGGGTTGGGTAGGAACAAATTTTTTTTTTTCTCATTCTCGGCCTCTCCCGTCCCGTTTTGGCTAGAAATAAACAAAGAATGATGTTTTTTAATTCTTTGAATTTTTAAGCTATTTTTCGAAATTTTCTAAGCCGGGTTGGGTAGGAATGGACTGGGAATGAAATTTGTTTTTTCCCATACTCTGCCTTCCCCATCCAATTTTGGCTAGAAATAAAGTCAGAATGATGTTTTTTAGTTTTTTGAAATTTTATACTATTTTTTGGAATATTCTAAACCGGGTTGGATTGGAGCGAACTCAGAACGAAAATTTTTTTTTACTCATTATCGGCCTTTCCCATTCTGTTTTGGCTAGAAATAAAGCCAAAATGATGTTTTTTAATTTTTGAATACTATTTTTTTGAAATTTTCTAAACTGGGTTGGGTAGGAACAAACTCGGAATGAAATTTTTTTTCTCATTCTCGGCAATTCCCATCCTGTTTTGGCTAGAAATAAAGTCGGAATGATGTTTTTTAATTTTCTGAAATTTTATACTATTTTTTTGGAATTTTCTAAGCGGGTTGGGTAGGAACGGACTCGAAATGAATTTTTTTTTTCACATTCTCGGCCTTTCCCGTCCCGTTTTGGCTAGAAATAAAGCCGGAATGATGTTTTATAATTTTTTTTAAATTTTTACACTGTTTTTTGGGAATTTTCTAAACCATGATAGGTAGGAACGGAATAGGAACGAAATTTTTTTTTTTTCTCATTCTCAGCCTCTCCGTCATGTTTTGGCTAGAAATAATGTCAAAATGATGTTTTTTAATTTTTTGAATTTTTATACTATTTTTTTCGAATTTTCTAGACCAGGTTGGGTTGGAACGAACTCAGAACGAAATTTTATTTTTTACTCATTCTCAACCTTTCCCGTTTTGTTTTGGATAAAAATAAAGCCGGAATAATGTTTTTTTTTAATTTTTTTAATTTTTATACCTTTTTTTTTTTGAAATTTTCTAAACCGGGTTGGATAGAAACGGACTCGAAATGAAAAAAAAATTAAAAAAAAAAGTAAATAAAATCTCATTCTCGGGTTCTATTGTCCCGTTTTGGCAAGAAATAAAGCCAGAATGATGTTTTTTAATTTTTTTAATTTTTATACTATTTTTTTGGAATTTTCTAGATTGGGTTGGGTAAGATTGGACTCCAAACGAAATTTTTTTTTTACTCATTCTCGGCCTTTCCCATTTTTTTTTGTTGGCTAGAAATAAAGCTGGAATGATGTTTTTAATTTTTATAATATTTTTTTGGAATTTTCTAGACCGGGTTGGGTAGGAATGGACTCTGAATGAAATTTTTTTTTATACTCATTCTCGGCCTTTCCCGTTCTGTTTAGGCTAGAAATAAAGCCAAAATGATGTTTTTTCATTTTTTGAATTTTTATACTATTTTTTTGGAATTTTCTAAACCGGGTTGGGTTGGAACGGACTCGGATCGAAAAAAAAAAAAAAAATTTACTCATTCTCAGCCTTTCCCATTCCGTTTTGGCTAGAAATAAAGCCGGAATGATGTTTTTTAATTTTTTTTAATTTTTATACTATTTTTTTGAAATTTTCTAAACTGGGATGGGTCGGAATGGACTCGGAACGAAGTTTTTTTTTTTTTACTCATTCTCAGCCTTTCCCCTTTTTTTTTTTTTTTTTTGGGATAGAAATAAAGCCAGAATAATGATTTTTAATTTTTATACTTTTTTTTTTTGAAATTTTCTAAATCGGGTTGGGAAGGAATGGACTCGGAATGAATTTTTTTTTTCTCATTCTCGACCATTCCCTTCCTGTGTTGGCTAGAAATAAAGTAGGAATGATGTTTTTTTTTTTTTTTTTTTTTTTTTTTTTTAAGTTTTTTTTTTTTTACTCATTCTCAGCCTTTCCCCTTTTTTTTTTTTTTTTTTGGGATAGAAATAAAGCCAGAATAATGATTTTTAATTTTTATACTTTTTTTTTTTGAAATTTTCTAAATCGGGTTGGGAAGGAATGGACTCGGAATGAAATTTTTTTTTTCTCATTCTCGACCATTCCCTTCCTGTGTTGGCTAGAAATAAAGCAGGAATGATGTTTTTTTTTTTTTTTTTGAATTTTTGTACTATTTTTTTGGAATTTCCTTAACCAGGTTAGGTAGGAATGGACTCAGAATGAAATTTTTTTTTTTCTCATTCTCGACCTTTCCCATCCCTTTTTGGCTAGAAATAAAGCCGAGATCATGTTTTATAATTTTTTTTAATTTTTATACTATTTTTTGGGAATTTTCTAAACTGGTTAGGGTAGGAACGGACTCGGAATGAATTTTTTTTCCTCATTCTCAGCCTCTTCCATCCCGTTTTGGCTAGAAATAATGCCAAAATGATGTTTTTTAATTTTTTTGAATTTTTATACTATTTTTTTGGAATTATCTAAACCGGGTTGGGTAGGAACGAACTTAGAACAATTTTTTTTTTTTTACTCATTCTCAGCCTTTCCCATTCTATGTTGGATAGAATTAAAGCCGGAATGATGTTTTTTAATTTTTTGAATTTTTATACTATTTTTTTGAAATTTTCTAAACCAGGTTAGGTAGGAACGGACTCATAATGAAATTTATTTTTTTACTCTTTCTCGGCCTTTCCCGTTCTATTTAGGCTAGAAATAAAGCCATAATGATGTTTTTTTAATTTTATACTATTTTTTTGAAATTTTCTAAACTGAGTTAGGTAGGAACGAACTCGGAACGAAAAAAATTTTTAACTCTTTCTCGGCCTCTCCCGTTTTGTTTAGGCTAGAAACAAAGCCGGAATGATTTTTCTTGTTTTTTGAATTTTTATAATATTTTTTGGGAATTTTCTAGACCGGGTTGGGTTGGAACAGACTCGGATCTAAAATTTTTTTTTACTCATTCTTGGCCTTTCCCATTCCGTTTTGGCTAGAAATAAAACTGGAATGATGTTTTTTAAATTTTTATGTTATTTTTTTTTGAAATTTTCTAAACCGGGTTGGGTAGGAACGGACTCGAAATAAAATTATATTTTTTTACTCTTTCTCGACCTTTCCTGTTCTCTTTAGCCTAGAAATAAAGACAGAATGATGTTTTTAAATTTTTTGTATTTTTATACTATTTTTTTGAAATTTTCTAAACCAGGTTGGGTAGAAACGAACTCAAAATGAAAAAAAAAAAAAAATCTCATTCTCAGGCTCTCCCGTCCCGTTTTGGCTAGAAATAAAGCAAGAATGATGTTTTTTTAATTTTTTGAATTTTTATACTATTTTTTGAAATTTCCTTAACCAGGTTGGGTAGGAATGGACTCTGAAAGAAATTTTTTTTTTTCTCATTCTCGGCCTTTCCCATCCCGTTTTGGCTAGAAATAAAGCCGGGATGATGTTTTATAATTTTTTTAAATTTTTATACTATTTTTTGGGAATTTTCTAAACCGGTTAGGGTAGGAACGGACTCGGAACGAATTTGTTTTTTTTGCTCATTCTCAAACTCTCCTATCTCGTTTTCGCTAGAAATAATGTCAGAATGATGTTTTTTTAATTTTTATACTATTTTTTTGGAATTATCTAAACCAGGTTGGGTAGGAATGGACTCATAACAGATTTTTTTTTTTTTTACTCATTCTCGGCCTTTCCCATTCTGTTTTGGAAAGAATTAAAGCCGGAATGATGTTTTTTAATTTTTTTTAATTTTTATACTATTTTTTTGAAATTTTCTAAACTAGGTTGGGTAGGAATAGACTCGAAAAGAAACTATATTTTTTTACTCTTTCTTGACCTTTCCTGTTCTCTTTAGCCTAGAAATAAAGACGGAATGATATTTTTAAATTATTTGTATTTTTATACTATTTTTTTTTTAATTTTCTAAACCGGGGTGGGTAGAAACGGACTCGGAATGTGAAAAAAAAAAAAAAAAATCTCATTCTCGAGCTCTCTTGTCCCGTTTTGGCAAGAAATAAAGCCAGAATAATGTTTTTTAATTTTTTGAATTTTTATACTATTTTTTTGGAATTTTCTAGACCGGGTTGGGTAAGATTGGACTCCGAACGAAATTTTTTTTTTTTACTCATTCTTGGCCTTTCTTTTTTTTTTGGCTAGAAATAAAGCTGGAATGATGTTTTTTAATTTTTATAATATTTTTTTGGAATTTTCTAGATCGGGTTGGGTAGGAACGGACTCGGAACGAAATTTTTTTTTTTACACTTTCTTGGCCTTTCCCATTCTGTTCAGGCTAGAAAGAAATCCGAAATGATGTTTTTTAATTTTTTGAATTTTTATACTATTTTTTTTGAAATTTTCTAAACCGGGTTTGGTAGAAACGGACTCGAAATGAAAAAAAAAAAAAAAAAAAAAAAAAAAAAAAAAAAAAAAAAAAATCTCTTTCTCGGGCTCTCCTGTTTCGTTTTGGCTTGAAATAAAGCCGGAATGATGTTTTTTAGTTTTCTGAATTTTTATACTTTTTTTCTGAAATTTTCAAGACTTGGTTGGGTAGCAACGGACTCGGATCGAAAAAAAAAAATTTTACTCATTGTCGGCCTTTCCCATTTTGTTTTGGCGAGAAATAAAGTTGGAATGATGTTTTTTAATTCTTTTAATTTTTATACTATTTTTTTGGAATTTTCTAGGCCGGGTTAGGTTCGAACAGACTCAGATCGAAATTTTTTTTTTACCCATTCTTGGCCTCTCCCGTTTTGTTTTGGCTAGTAATAAAGCCGGAATGATGTTTTTTAATTTTTTGAATTTTAATACTATTTTTTTGAAATTTTCTTCCCCGGGTTGGGTAGAAACGGACTCAGAATGAAATTGTTTTTCTCAGTCTTTGCCATTCCCGTCTCGTTTTGGCTAGAAATAAAGCAGGAATAATGTTTTTCTAATTTTTTGAATTTTTATACTATTTTTTTGAAATTTCCTAAACCGGGTTGGGTCGGAATGGACTTGGAACGATTTTTTTTTTTTTTTTACTCATTCCCGACCTTTCCCCCTTTTTTTTGGATAGAAATAGAGCCAAAATGACGCTTTTTAATTTTTTGAATTTTTATACTGTTTTTTTGAAATTTTCTAAACCGGGTTGGTAGGAATGGACTTGAAACGAAATTTGTTTTTCTCATTCTCGGCCATTCCCGTCCCGTTTTGGCTAGAAATAAAGCAGGATAGATGTTTTTTTTTAATTTTTATACTATTTTTTTGGAAGTTCCTAAACCAGGTTAGGTAGGAATGGAATCGGAATGAAATTTTTTTTTCTCATTCTCGGTCTTTCCCATCACGTTTTGGCTTGAAATAAAGCTGGAATTATGTTTTATAATTTTTTTTTTTTAATTTTTAAACTATTTTTTGGGAATTTTCTTAACCAGTTAGGGTAGGAACGTACTCGGAAAGATTTTTTTTTTTTTCCTCATTCGCAGCCTCTCCCGTCCCGTTTTCGCTAGAAATAATGCCAGAATGATTTTTTTTTAATTTTTTTGAATTTTATACTTTTTTTTGGAATTATCTAAATCGGATTGGGTAGGAACGGACTCAGAACGAATTTTTTTTTTTTACTCATTCTCGACCTTTCCCATTTTGTTTTGGATAGAAACAAAGCTGGAATGATTTTTTTTTTTGAATTTTTATAATATTTTTTGGGAATTTTATAGACTAGGTTAGGTTGGGACGGACTCGGAATTTTCTAGCCAAAATGATGTTTTTTTAATTTTTTTGAATTTTTATACTATTTTTTTGAAATTTTCTAAACCAAGTTGGGCAGGGAACGGACTCAAAATGAATTTTATTTTTTTTTACTCTTTCACGGCCTTTCCTGTTCTATTTAGGCTAGAAATAAAGCTGGAATGATTTTTTTTTAGTTTTTTTTTTTTTAATTTTTATACCATTTTTTTGACATTTTCTAAACTGTGTTAGGTAGGAACGGACTCGGAATGATTTTTTTTTTCTTTTACTCTTTCTTGGCCTTTCCCATTCTTTTTAGGCTAGAAACAAAGCCGGAATGATTTTTTTATTTTTTGAATTTTTATAATATTTTTTGGGAATTTTCTAGACCAGGTCGGGTTGGAATGGACTCTGATCTAAAAATATTTTTTACTCATTCTCGGCCTTACCATTCCGTTTTGGCTAGAAATAAAACTGGAATGATGTTTTTTTTATTTTTTTAATTTTTATGCTATTTTTTTGAAATTTCCTAAACCGGGTTGAGTAGGAATGTACTCGGAACGAAATTTTATTTTTTTACTCTTTCTCGACCTTTCCTGTTCTCTTTAGCCTAAAAATAAAGACAGAATGATGTTTTTAAATTTTTTGTATTTTTATACAATTTTTTTGAACTTTTCAAAACCGGGTTTGGTAGAAACAGACTCGGAATGCCAAAAAAAAAAAAAAAAATCTCATTCTCAGGCTCTCCCATCCCATTTTGGTTAGAAATAAAGCCAGAATGATGTTTTTTAATTTTTTGAACTTTTATACTATTTTTTTGGAATTTTCAAGAACGGATTGGGTTGGAACGGACTCGGAACGAATTTTTTTTTTTTAATCATTTTCGGCCTTTCCCATTTTGTTTTGGCTAGAAATAAAGCCGTAATGATTTTTTTAATTTTTTTTTAATTTTTATAATATTTTTTTGGAATTTTCTGGACCAGGTTGGGTAGGAACGGACTCCGAACTAATTTTTTTTTTTTACTCTTTCTCATGCTTTCCCATTCTGTTCAGGCTAGAAATAAATCCGGAATGATGTTTTTGAATTTTTATACTATTTTTATGAAATTTTCTAAACCGGGTTGGGTAGAAACAGACTCATAATGGAAAAAAAAATAAAAATAAAGCCGGAATGATGTTTTTTAATTTTTAGAATTTTATACTTTTTTTCTGGAATTTTATAGACCGGGTTGGGTAGCAACGAACTCGGATCGAAAAAAAAAAATACTAATTCTCGACCTTTCCCGTTTTGTTTTGGCTAGGTACAAAGTCGGAATGTTGTTTTTTAATTTTTTTTTAACTTTTATACTATTTTTTTGGAATTTTCTAGACTGGGTTGGGTTCGAATGGACTCGGATCGAATTTTTTTTTTTTACCCATTCTCGGCCTTTCCCATTTTGTTTTGGCTAGTAATAAAGCCGGAATGATGTTTTTTAATTTTTTGAAATTTAATACTATTTTTTTGAAATTTTCTGCACCGGGTTTGGTAGAAACGAACTTGGAACGAAATATTTTTTTCTCATTCTTGGCCATTTCTGTCCTATTTTGGCTAGAAATAAAGCAGGAATGATGTTTTTCTAATTTTTTGAATTTTTATACTATTTTTTTGAAATTTTCTAAACCATGTTGGGTCGGAATGGACTTGGAATGAAATTATTATTTTTTTACTCATTCTCGACCTTTCCCTTTTTTTTTTGGGTTAGAAATAAAGGCAGAATGATGCTTTTTAATTTTTTGAATTTTTATACTTCTTTTTTGAAATTTTCTAAACCGGGTTGGGTAGGAATGGACTTGAAACGAAATTTTTTTTCTCATTCTCGGCCATTTCTGTCCCGTTTTGGCTATAAATAAAGCAAGAAAGATTTTCTTTTTTTAATTTTTTGAATTTTTATAGTATTTTTTTGGAATTTCCTAAACCAGGTTGGGTTGGAATGGAATCAAAACGATTTTTTTTTTCTCATTTTCGGCCTTTCCCATCCCCCATTTTGGCTAGAAATAAAGCTGGAATAATGTTTTATAATTTTTTTAAAATTTTTATACTATTTTTTGGGAATTTTCTAAACCGGTTAGGGTAGGAATGGACTCAGAATGATTTTTTTTTTCTCATTCTTAGCCTCTCTCGTCTCGTTTTCGCTAGAAATAATTCCGGAATGATGTTTTTGAATTTTTACACTTTTTTTTTGGAATTATCTATACCGGGTTGGGTAGGAACGGACTCAGAACGAACTTTTTTTTTTACTCATTCCCAGCCTTTCCCGTTCTGTTTTGGACAGAAACAAAGCCGGAATGATTTTTTTTTTTTTGAATTTTTATAATATTTTTTTGGAATTTTCTAGACTGGTTGGGTTAGAACGGACTCTGAATTTTCTAGTCGGAATGATGTTTTTTAATTTTTTGAATTTTTATACTATTTTTTTGAATTTTCTAAACTAGGTTAGGTAGGAACGGACTCAGAATGAAATTTATTTATTTTTCTTTTTCTCGGCCTTTCCCGTTCTATTTAGGCTAGAAATAATGCTGGAATGATGTTTTTTTAATTTTTATACTATTTTTTTGAAATTTTCTAAACCGAGTTGGGTAGGAACGGACTCAGAACGAAATTTTTTTTTTTTACACTTTCTTGGCCTTTCCCGTTCTGTTTAGGCTAGAAACAAAGCCGGAATGATTTTTTTTTTTTTTAATTTTTATAATATTTTTTGAGAATTTTCTAGACTGGTTAGGTTGGAATGGACTTGGATCAAAAAAAAATTGTACTCATTCTCAGCCTTTTCCATTCTGTTTTGGCTAGTAATAAATCTGGAATGATGTTTTTTTTACTTTTTTGAATTTTTATGCTATTTTTTTTGAAATTTTCTAAACCGGGTTGGGTAGGAACGGACTTGGAACGAAATTTTTTTTTTTACTCTTTCTCGACCTTTCCTGTTCTCTTTCGCCTAGAAATAAAGACAGAATGATGTTTTTAAATTTTTTGTATTTTTATACTATTTTTTTGAAATTTTCTAAACCTGGTTAGGTAGAAATGGACTCGGAATGGAAAAAAAAAAAAAAAAAATCTCATTCTCTGGCTCTCCCATCCCGTTTTGCTAGAAATAAAGCCGTAATGATGTTTTTTAATTTTTTGTATTTTTATTTTATTTTATTGGAATTTTCTCGAACAGATTAGGTAGGAACGGACTCAGAACGATTTTTTTTTTTTTTTTGTAATCATTCTCGGCCTTTCCCGTTTTGTTTTGGCTAGAAATAAAGCCGTAATGTTGTTTTTTTAATTTTTATAATATTTTTTTGGAATTTTTTAGACCGGGTTGGGTAGGAATGGACTCGGAACGATTTTTTTTTTCTCATTTTCGGTAATTCCTGGCCCGTTTTGGCTAGAAATAAAGCCGGAATGATGTTTTTTAATTTTTTTAATTTTTATATTGTTTTTTTGAAATTTACTAAACCGGGTTTGGTTGGACGGGCTCAGAACGAAATATTTTTTTTTACTCTATCTAAACCTTTCCCGTTCTGTTCAGGCTAGAAATAAAGCCGAAATGATGTTTTTGAGTTTTTCAAATTTTTATACTATTTTTTTGATATTTTCTAAACCAGGTTGCATTGGAACAAACTCAGAACGAAAGTTTTTTTTTTACTCTTTCTTGGCCATTCCCGTTCTGTTTTGGCTAGAAATAAAGCCGAAATGATGTTTTTTAATTTTTTGAATTTTTATATTATTTTTTTGGAATTTTCTAAACAGGGTTGGGTAGGAACAGACTCGAAACGAAATTTTTTTTTACACTCATTCTCAGCCTTCCCCATTTTGTTTTGGCTAGAAATAAAGCCGGAATGATGTTTTTTAATTTTTTGAATTTTTATACTACTTTTGTGGAATTTTCACGACCGGGTTAGGTTGGAACGGACTCAGAATGAAATTATTTTTTTTACTCATTCTCTGCCTTTCCCGTTCTGTTTTGGCTAGAAATAAAGTCGGAATGATTTTTTTTTTTTAACTTTTTGAATTTTAATACTATGTTTTTTGAAATTTTCTAAGCTGGGTTAGGTAGGAACGGACTCTAATGAATTTTTATTTTATTATTCTCCGCCTTTCCCGTCCCGTTTCAACTAGAAATAAAGTCGAAATGATGTCTTTTAATTATTTGTGTTTTTATACTATTTTTTTGAAATTTTCTAAACCAGGTTGGGTCGGAATGGGCTCAGAACGAATTTTTCTTTTCTCATTCTCGGGCTCTCCCATACCGTTTTGGCTAGAAATAAAGCCAGAATGATGTTTTTTTAATTTTTTGAACTTTTATACTATTTTTTTGAAATTTTCTAAAATGGGTTGGGTAGGAACGGAATCGGAACGAAATTTTTTTTCTCATTCTCCGCCTTTCCTCTCCCGTTTTGGGTAGAGATAAAACAAGAATGACGCTTTTTAATATTTTGAAATTTTATACTATTTTTTGTTAATTTTCTAAACCGGGTTGGGTAGGAAAGGACTCGGAATGAAATGTTTTTTTCTCATTCTCCGCATCTCCCGTCCCTTTTTGGCAAGAAATAAAGCCGGAATGATGTTTTTGAATTTTTTGAATTTGTATACTAATTTTTTTGGAATTTTCTAGACCTGGTCGGGTTGGAATGGCCTCGGAATGAAATTTTTTTTTTTTTCACTCATTCACGGCCTTTCGCATCCCATTCAAGTTAGAAATAATGCCGGAATGATGTTTTTTAATTTTTTGAATTTTTATACTAGTTTTTGGGAATTTTCTAAACCGGGTTAGGTAGGAACGGACTCGGAATGAAATTTTCTTTTCGCATTCTCGGCCGCTCCAGTCCCGTTTTAGCTAGAGAAAATGCCGGAATGATGTTTTCTAATTTTTAGAATTTTATAATATTTTTTGGAATTTAATAGATTGGGTTGGGTTGGAATAAACTCGGAACAAATTTTTTTTTTTACTCATTCTCAGCATTTCCCATTTGGTTTTGTCTAGAAATAAAGCCGGAATGATGTTTTTTAGTTTTTTGAATTTTTATATTATTTTTTTTAAATTTTCTAAACCGGGTTGGGAAGGAGCGGACTCGGAATGGATTTTTTTTTTTTCTCATACTCGGCCTCTCCCGTACTGTTTTGGCTTGAAATAATGCTAGAATGATGTTTTTAAAATTTTTAATTTTTATACTATTTTTTTTTTTTTTGAAATTTTATAAAGCGGGTTGGGTAGGAATGGAAACGAAACAAAAAATTTTGTTTTCTCATTCTCGGCCTCCCTCATAACGATTTGGCAAGAAATAAAGCCAAAATGATGTTTTTTAATTTTTTGAATTTCATACTATTGTTTTGGAATTTTTTAGACCGAGTTGGGTTGGAACGGACTTGGAACGAAATATATTTTTTTTCTACTCATTCTCGCCCTTTCCCACTCTGTTTTGTCTAGAATTAAAGTCGGAATGTTTTTTTTTTTAGTTTTTTGAATTTTTGTACAATTTTTTTTCGAATTTTCTAAACCTGGTTGGTTAAGAATGGAATTGGAACGAAATTTCTTTTCTCATTCTCAGCCTTTCCTGTCCCGATTTGGCAAGAAATAAAGTCGGAATGATGTTTTTAAATTTTTTGAATTTTTATACTATTGTTTTGATATTTTCTAAATCGGGTTAGGACGGAATGGACTAGGAACGAAATTTTTTTTTTCACATTTTGGGTTCTCCCGTCCCGTTTTGGCTAGAAATAAAGCTGGAATGATGTTTTTTAATTTTTTGAACTTTTACACTATTTTTTTGAAATTTTCTGAACCGGGTTGGCTAGGAATGGACTCGGAATGAATTTTTTTTTCTCGTTCTTAGCCTCTCTCGTCCCATTTTGGCAAGAAATAAAGCCGAAATGATGTTTTTGAGTTTTTTTAGCTTTTTATACCATTTTTTTTTTGGAATTTTCTAGATTGGGTTGGGTTGGAGTGGACTTGGAACGATTTTTTTTTTTTTACTCATTCACGGCCTTTGGCGTCCCATTCAGGTTAGAAACAACGCAGGAATGATGTTTTTTTTTTTAATTTTTTGAATTTTTATACTATTTTTTGGGAATTTTCTAAACCGGGTTGGCTAGGAACTGTCTCGGAATGAAAATTTTTTTTTCTCATTCTCGGCCACTCCCATCTCGTTTTAGCTAGAGATAATGTCAAAATGACGTTTTTTAATTTTTACAATTTTTATACTATTTTTTTGGAATTTTCTAAATCGGGTTGGGTTGTAACGGACCCAGAACCAAATTTTTTTTTTTACACATTCTCGACCTTTCCCATTCTATTTTGCCTAGAAATAAAGCCGAAATGATGTTTTTAATTTTTTGAATTTTTATATTATTTTTTTGAAATTTTCTATACTGGGTTTGGAAGGAACGAACTCAGAACAAATTTTTTTTTTTCTCATTCTCGGAATCTCCTGTCCCGTTTTGGCTAGAAATAAAGCCAGAATGATGTTTTTAATTTTTATATTATTTTTTTTGGAATTTTCAAAACCAGGTTTGGTAGAAACGAAATCAGATCGAAAAATTTTGTTTTCTCATTCTCGGCCTCCGCTGTAACATTTTGGCAAGAAATAAAGCTAGAATGATGTTTTTTAATTTTTTGAATTTTTATACTATTTTTTTGGAATTTTCTTGACTGGGTTAGGTTGGAATACACTCAGAATGAAATTTTTTTTTTACTCATTCTCAGCCTTTCCTGTTTGTTTTGGCTAGAAAAAAGGACGGAATGGTGTTTTTTTTTTTTTTTTTTTTTTTTTTTTTTTTTTTTAGCTTTTTGAATTTTAATACTATTTTTTTTTTGAAATTTTCTAAATCAGGTTGGGTAGGAACGGACTCTGAACGATTTTTTTTTCTTATTCTTTGCCTTTCCCGTCCCGTTTCGGCTAGAAATAAAATTGAAATGATGTCTTTTAATTTTTTGAGTTTTTATACTATTTTTTCAAAATTTTCTAAACCGGGTTGGGTAGGAACAGTCTCGGAATGAAATTTTTTTTTCTCATTCTCGACCACTCCCGTCTAGTTTTAGCTAGAGATAATGCTGGAATGACGTTTTTAATTCTTAGAATTTTGTACTTTTTTTTTTTTGGGAATTTTCTAGATCGGGTTGGGTTGGAATGGACTCAGAATGAAATTTTTTTTTACTCATTCTCGGCATTTCCCATTCTATTTTGGCTAGAAATGAAGCCGGAATGATGTTTTTTATTTTTTTTGAATTTTTATGTTTTTTTTTGGAATTTTCTAAACCGGGTTAGGTAGGAACGGACTCGAAATGAAATTTTTTTTTTCTCATTCTCGGCATCTCCCATACCATTTTGGCTTGAAATAAAGCCAGAATGATGTTTTTTAATTTTTTGAACCGATATACAATTTTTTTGAAATTTTATAGATTGCGTTGGGTTGGAACGGACTCGAAACAAATATTTTTTTTTCTACTCATTCTCGGTATTTCCCATTCTGTTTTGGTCAGAATTAAAGTCGGAATGATGTCTTTTAGTTTTTTGAATTTTTATATTGTTTTTTTTTCGCATTTTCAACACTGGGTTGGTTAGGAATGGAATTAGAATGAAAATTTTTTTTCTCATTCTCAGCCTTTCCCATCCTGATTTGGCAAGAAATAAAGTTGGAATGATGTTTTTTAGTTTTTTAAATTTTTATACTATTTTTTTGAAATTCTCTAAATCTGGTTGGGTCGGAATGGACTCAGAACGAAATTTTTTTCTTCTCATTCTCGGGCTCTCTCATCCCTTTTTGGCTAGAAATAAAGCCGGAATGATATTTTTTAATTTTTTGAACTTTTATACTATTTTTTTGAAATTTTCTAAACCGGGTTGGGTAGGAATGGACTCGGAACGAAATTTTATTTTTCTCGTTCTCAGCCTCTCCCATCCCATTTTGATAAGAAATAAAGCCGGAATGATGTTTTTGAATTTTTTCACTTTTTATACTATTTTTTTTTTGGAATTTTCTAGAGCGGGTTGGGTTGGAGCGGACATGGACCAATTTTTTTGTTTTTACTCATTCACAACCTTTCGCATCCCATTCAAGCTAGAAATAAAGTCGGAATCCTATTTTTTATTTCTTTGAATTTTTATACTAATTTTTGGGAATTTTCTAAATCTAGGTTGGGTAAGAACTGTCTCGGAATGAAAATTTTTTTTTCTCGTTCTCGGCCGCTTCTGTCTCGTTTAAGCTAGAGATAATGTCGGAATGACGTTTTTTAATTTTCAAAATTTTATACTCTTTTTTTGGAATTTTCTAAATCGGGTTAGGTTGCAACGGACTCTAAACGAAATTTTTTATTTTACTCATTCTCAGCATTTCCCATTCTGTTTTGGGTAGAAATAAAGCCAAAATGATGTTTTTGAATTTTTATATTACTTTTCTAAAGTTTTTAAAACTGGGTTAGGTAGGAACAGACTCGGAACGAAATTTTTTTTTTCTCATCCTTGACCTCTCCCGTTTTGTTTTGGCTCGAAATAAAGCCTGGATAATGTTTTTTAATTTTTTGAATTTTATACTTTTTTTTTTTGAAATTTCTAAACCGGGTTGGGTAGGAATGGATTCGGAACGAATTTTTGTTTTCCTATTCTCTGTCTTTCCCGTCCCGTTTTGGCTACAAATAAAGTCAGAATGATGTTTTTAAAATTTTTGAACTTTTATACTATTTTTTTGAAATTTTGTAATCTGGGTTGGGTAGGAACGGACACCGAACGAAATTTTGTTTTCCCATTTTCTTCCTTTCCCATCCCGTTTTGGCTAGAAATAAAGTCGGAATGATGTTTTTAAAATTTTTAAACTTTTATACTATTTTTTTGAAATTTTCTAATCTGGTTTGGGTAGGAACGGACTCGTAACGAAATTTGTTTTCCCATTCTCTGCCTTTCTCGTCCCATTTTGGCAAGAAATAAAGCCGGAATGATGTTTTTTAATTTTTTGAATTTTTATACTATTTTTCTAGAATTTTCTTGACCGGGTTAGGTTGGAACAGACTCGGATTGGAAATTGTTTTTACTCATTCTCGGCCTTTCCCGTTCTGTTTTGGGTAGAAATAAAGTCGAAATGTTGTCTTTTAATTTTTTGAGTTTTTATACTATTTTTTTGAAATTTTCTAAACTGGGTTGGGTCAGAATGGGCTCGGAGCGAATTTTTTTTTTTTCATTCTCGGGGTCTCCCATCCCGTTTTGGCTAGAAATAAAGCCGGAATGGTGTTTTTTAGTTTTTTGAATTGTTAAACTATTTTTTTGAAATTTTCTAAAATTCGTTGGGTAGGAACGGACTCAGAAAAATTTTTTTTTTCTCATTCTCCGCCTTTCCCGTCCTGTTTTGGGTAGAGATAAAATTGGAATGTTGTTTTTTAATTTTTTGAAATTTATACTATATTTTGTTAATTTTCTAAACCAAGTTGGGTAGGAACGGACTGGGAAAGTTTTTTTTTTTTTTTCTCATTCTCAGCATCTCCCGTCCCATTTTGGCAAAAAATAAAGTCGTAATGATGTTTTTGAATGTTTTGAATTTTCTAGACCTGGTTTGGTTGGAACGGACTTGGAATGAAATTCGTTTTTCACTCATTCACGGCCTTTCGCTTCCCATTCAGGCTAGAAATAAAGCCGGAATGATGTAATTTAGTTTTTTGAGTTTTTGTACTATTTTTTGGGAATTTTCGAAATTGGGTTGGGTTGGAACGGACTTGGAATGATTTTATTTTTTCCACATTCTCAGCTGCTCCCGTCTCATTTTAGCTAGAGATAATTCTGGAATGACGTTTTTTAATTTTTAGAATTTTTACACTATTTTTTAGGAATTTTCTAGATCTGGTTGGGTTGGAACGGACTAGGAACGAATTTTTTTTTTACTCATTCTCGGCCTTTCCTTTTTTGTTTTGGATAGAAATAAAGTCGAAATGATGTTTTTTAATTTTTTGAAATTTTAAATTATTTTATTGAAATTTTCTAAATCGGGTTGGATAGGAATGGACTCATAATGAAAATTTATTTTTTCTCTTTCTCGGCCTCTCCCATACCATTTTTGCTTGAAATAAAGCCAGAATGATGTTTTTTAATTTTTTAAATTTTCATACTATTTTTTAAAAATTTTCTAAACCGGGTTGGGTAAGAACGGACTCAAAACGAAATTTTTTATTTTTTTTCATTCTCTGCCTTTCCCATCCTGTTTTGGCTAGAAATAAAACCGGAATGATGTTTTTTAGTTTTTTGAATTTTATACTATTTTTTTTGGAATTTTCTAAACCGGGTTGCGTAGGAACGGAAATGAAATGAAAAAAAATTGTTTTCTCATTCTTGGCCTCCCCCGTAATGATTTGGCAAGAAATAAAGCCGGAATGATGTTTTTTTATTTTTTGGAATTTTCTAAAACGGGTTGGGTTGGAATGGACTCGGAATGAAAAATCTTTTTTCTACTCATTCTTGTCTTTTCCCATTCTGTTTTGGCTAGAATTAAAGCCGGAATGATATTTTTTAATTTTTTGAATTTTTATACTATTTTTGTCAAATTTGCTAAACCTAGTTGGTTAGGAATGGACTTGGAACAAATTTTTTTTCTCATTCTTGGCCTTTCCCGTCTTGATTTGGCAAGAAATAAAGTCGGAATGGTGTTTTTTAATTTTTTGTATTTTTATACTATTTTTTTGAAATTTTCTAAATCGGGTCCAGTGGGAATGGACTTAGAAATTTTTTTTTTTTTGGTTATTCTCGTGCTCTCCTGTCCCGTTTTGGCTAGAAATAAAGCCAGAATGATGTTCTTTAATTTTTTGAACTTTTGCACCATTTTTTTTTTAATTTTCTAAACCGGGTTGGGTATGAATGGGCTCGAAACGAAAAAATTTTTATTCCTCATTCTTAGCATCTCCCATCCCATATTGGCAAGAAATAAAGCTGGAAAGATGTTTTTGAATTTTTTGACTTTTCATACTATTTTTTTCGAAATTTTCTAGATAGGGTTGGGTTAGAACGAACTTGGAACGAAATTTTTTTTTTCACACATTCACAGCCTTTCGCATCCCATTCAGGCAAGAAATAAAAGCAGAAATTATATTTTTTAGTTTTTTAAAATTTTAAATTTTTTAAATTTTTTAAATTTTATACAATTTTTTCGGAATTTTCTAAATCGAGTTGGGTAGGAACAGTCTCGGAATGAAAAATTTTTTTTTTCTCATTCTCGGCCGCTCCCGTTCTGTTTTAGCTAGAGATAATGCCGGAATGACGTTTTTTAATTTATAGAATTTTATACTATTTTTTTTGAATTTTCTAGATCGGGTTGGGTTGGAACGGACTCAGAACGAATTTTTTTTTTTACTCATTCTCAGCATTTCCCATTCTGTTTTGGTTAGAAATAAAGCCGGAATGATGTTTTTTAATTCTTTGAATTTTTGTATTATTTTTTTTGAAATTTTCTAAACCGAGTTGGGTAGGAACGGACTTTGAACAATTTTTTTTTTCTTATTCTCCGCCTTTCCTGTCCCGTTTCGGCGAGAAATAAAGTCGAAATGATGTCTTTTAATTTTTTTAGTTTTTATACTTTTTTTTGAAATTTTCTAAACCGGGTTGGATCGGAATGGGCTCGAAACGATTTTTTTTTCTCATTCTCCGGCTCTCCCGTCCTGTTTTGGCTAGAAACAAAGCCGAAATGTTTTTTTTTTTTTTTTAATTTTTTTGAACTTTTAAACTATTTTTTTGAAATTTTCTAAAATGGGTTCGGTAGGAACGGACTCGGAATGAATTTTTTTTTCTTATTCTCCACCTTTCCCATCCTGCTTTGGGTAAAGATAAAACCGGAATGATGTTTTTTAATATCTTGAAATTTTATACTATATTCTGTTAATTTCCTAAACCGGGTTAGGTAGGAAAGGACTTGGAAATAAATTTTTTTTTTTCTCATTCTCAGCATCTCCTATCCCATTTTGGCAAGAAATAAAGCTGGAATAATCTTTTTGAATTTTTTGAATTTTTATACTATTTTTTTTTTTTTGAATTTTCTAGACCTGGTCGGGTTGGAACGAACTCAAAATGAAATTTTCTTTTTTGCATTCCCCGCCACTCCTATCCCGTTTTTGCTAGAGATAATGCCGGAATGACGTTTTTCAATTTTTAGAATGTTATACCATTTTTTTGGAATTTTCTAAATCGGGTTAGGTTGGAACGGACTGAGATTGAAATTTTTTTTTTACTCATCCTCGGCATTTCGCATTCTGTTTTGGCTAGAGATAAAGCCAAAATGATGTTTTTTTGTTTTTTGAATTTTTATATTATTTTTTTGAAAATTTTTAAACCAGGTTGGGTAGGAACAGACTCGGAATGAAAATTTTTTTTTCTCATTCTTGGCCTTTCCGGTACCGTTTTGGCTTGTAATAAAGCCAGAATAATGTTTTTTAGTTTTTTGAATTTTTATACTGTTTTTTTGGAATTTTCTAAATCGGGTTGGGTAGGAATGGAAATGAAACAAAATTTTTTTTTTCTCATTCTTTGCTTGCCCTGTAACGATTTGGCAAGAAATAAAGACAGAATGATATTTTTTAATTTTTTGAATTTAATACTATTTTTTTGGAATTTTTTAGACCGGGATGGTTTGGAACAGACTCGGAACGAAATATTTTTTTTTCTACTCACTCTCGGCCTTTCCCATTCTGTTTTGGCAAGAATTAAAGCCAAAAAGATGTTTTTTAGTTTTTTGAATTTTTATACTAATTTTTTTCGAATTTTCTAAACTGGTTTGGGTAGGAACGGAATCAGAATAAATTTTTTTTTTCTCATTCTCAGCCTTTCCCATCCCGACTTGGCAAAAAATAAAGTCGAATGATGTTTTTTAATTTTTAGAATTTTTATACTTTTTTTATTTGAAATTCTCTAAATTGGGTTAGGTTGGAAAGGACTAGGAACGAAATTTTTTTTTTTTTTCGCATTCTCGGGCTCTCCCATCTTGTTTTGGCTAGAAATAAAGCCAGAATGATGTTTTTTAATTTTTTTAATTTTTATATTATTTTTTTTGAAATTTTCTAATCCGGGTTTGGTAGGAAGAGAATCAGAAAGAAAATTTTTTTTCCTCATTCTCGGCCTCCCCCATATCGTTTTGGCTTGAAATAAAGCCAGAATGATGTTTTTTTAATTTTTTGAATTTTTATACTATTTTTTTTGAAAATTTCTAAACTGGGATGGGTAGGAACATACTCGAAACGAAATTTTGTTTTCCCAATCTCTGCCTTTCCCGTCCTGATTTGGCTAGAAATAAAGCGGGAATGATGTTTTTAATTTTTTGAACTTTTATGCTTTTTTTTTTTTGAAATATTCTAATCTGGGTTGGGTAGGAGCGGACTCGGAACGAAATTTTGTTTTCCCATTCTCTGCCTTTCCCATCCCATTTTGGCTAGAAATAAAGCCGGAGTGATGTTTTTTCATTTTTTGAATTTTTATACTATTTTTTTGAAATTTTCTAAACCGGGTTGAGTAGGAATGGACTCGGAACAAAATTTTTTCTTTCTCATTCTCAGCATCTCCCGTCCCATATTGGCAAGAAATAAAGCCGGCATGATGTTTTTTTATTTTTTGACTTTTTATACTATTTTTTTGAAAATTTCTAAACCGGGTTGGTTAGGAATAGACTTGGAATGAAATTTTGTTGTCCCATTCTCTGCCTTTCCCGTCCCGTTTTGGCAAGAAATAAAGTTGGAATGATGTTTTTTAATTTTTTGAATTTTTATACTATTTTTTTGAAATTATCTAAATCGGGTTGGGTTGGAATGGACTCAAAATGAAAAATTATTTTTTTCTCATTCTCAGGCTCTCCTATCCCGTTTTGGCTAGAGATGAAGCTGGAATGATGTTTTTTAATTTTTTATAATTTATACTATTTTTTGTTAATTTTCTAAATCGGGTTGGGTAGGAACGGACTCGGAACGAAATTTTTTTTTCTTCTCATTCTCAGCATCTCTCGTCCCATTTTGGAAAGAAATAAAGCAAGAATGATGTTTTTGAATTTTTTGACTTTTTATATTATTTTTTTTGGAATTTTATTGATTGGGTTGGGATGGAACGGACTTGGAATGAACTTTTTTTTTTACTCATTCACGGCCTTTCGTGTCCCATTCAGGCTAGAAATAAAGCTAGAATGATGTTTTTTTTTTATTTTTTTTTATTTTAATTTTTTGAATTTTTATATTATTTTTTTGAAATTTTCTAAACCAGGTTGGGTAGGAACAGACTCGGAACGAATTTTTTTTCTCATTCTTCGCCTTTCCTGTCCCATTTTGGGTATAGATAAAACCGAAATGATTTTTTTTAATATTTTGAAATTTTAAACTGTTTTTTGTTAATTTTCTAAACCGGGTTGGGTAGGAAAGGACTTAGAATGAATTTTTTTTTTCCTCATTCTCAGCATCTCCTATCCCATTTTGGCAAGAAATAAAGCCAGAACGATGTTTTTGAATTTTTATACTATTTTATTTTTGGAATTTTCTAGACCCGATTGGGTTAGAATGGAATCAGAACGAAATTTGTTTTTCACTCATTCACGGCCTTTTGCATCCCATTAAGGTTAGAAATAAAGCCAGAATGATGTTTATTAATATTTTGAATTTTAATACTATTTTCTGGGAATTTTCTGAACCGGTTTAGGTAGGAACGGACTCGGAATGAAATTTTCTTTTTCACATTCTCGGCCGCTCCCGTCCCGTTTTTGCTAGAGATAATGCCGAAATGACGTTTTTTAATTTTTAGAATATTATACTATTTTTTTGGAATTTTCTAGATCGGGTTAGGTTGGAACGGATTCGGAACGAAATTGTTTTTTAGTCATTCTCGGCCTTTTCCATTCTATTTTGCCTAGAGATAAAGCCGGAATGATGTTTTTTATTTTTTGAAATTTTATATTATTTTTATGAAATTTTCTAAACCGGGTTGGGTAGGAACGGGGGTGGCAAAATCTGACACGACCCGCGAACCCGACACGACTAACCCGTTTATAAACAGGTCATGGGTCAAGGTTAAATGGGTTCGGGTCATATTCGGGTCGACACGGCTGACCCGTTTAATAAATGGGTCATGTTCGGGTTCACACATGTGAACCCGTCTGACCTGTTTGACCCGTTTAAATAATAAAGGCATTAAATTTTGTTATTATTGGTTAATTTTTTTGTTGTAATTATATGTTTATTACTATATTTATGGCTGTAATTGTATTTTAATTTTAGATATATAAAAATTAATAATAGATTATTTAGGTCATATATGACCTATTAATCAAACAAGTTATTAAACAGTTTATTTATATTAACTTTTATATGACTTATTAATTAAATAGGTTAAACGTGTCGGGTTGGGTCAACCTGTTTAATAAACAGGTCGGGTTAGGGTTGAGAATTCTTGACACGTTTACTAAACAGGTTGGGTTCGGGTCAACCCATATAGCAGAGTACTTATGGCTCGACACGACACGAACCCGACCCGCGAACACGAATTGACACCCCTAGGAACGGACTCAGAACGAAAAATTTTTTTTCTCATTCTCGGCCTCTCCCGTACTTTTTTGGCTTGAAATAAAGCCAGAATGATGTTTTTTAATTTTTTGAATTTTTATACTATTTTTTTGAAATTTTCTAAACCAGATTGGGTTGGAATGGACTTGGAACGAAATTTTTTTTTCCCCCATTCTCTGCCTTTCCCGTCCCGTTTTGGGTAGAAATAAAGCCGGAATGATGTTTTTCATTTTTTTAATTTTTATACTATTTTTTTTGGAATTTTCAAAACTAGGTTTGGTTGGAACGGAATCAAAACGAAAAAATTTTGTTTTCTCATTCTCGGTCTCCTTCGTAACGTTTTGGTAAGAAATAAAGCCGGAATGATGTTTTTTTTTAAAAAAAAATTTTGAATTTTTATACTATTTTTTGGAATTTTCTAAACCGGGTTGGGTTGGAACGGTCTCGGAATGACATTTTTTTTTCTCATTCTCGGCCACTCCCATCTTGTTTTAGCTAGAGATAATGCCGGAATGACATTTTTTAATTTTTCGAATTTTTATATTATTTTTTTTGAATTTTCTTAATAGGGTTAGGTTGGAACGAACTCAGAACGAATTTTTTTTTTTACTCATTCTCGGCCATTCCCATTCAGTTTTGCCTAGAGATAAAGCTAGAATGATGTTTTTTATTTTTTGAATTTTTATATTATTTTTTTGAAATTTTCTAAACCGGGTTAGGTAGGAACGGACTCGGAACAATTTTTTTTTTCTCACTCTCGGCCTCTCCCGTACCTTTTTGGCTTGAAATAAAGTTAGAATGATGTTTTTTAATGTTTTGAATTTTTATACTATTTTTTTGAAATTTTCTAAACCGGGTTGGGTAGGAATGGACTCGAAACGAAAAATGTTTTTTCCCATTGTCTGCCTTTCCCGTCCCATTTTGGCTGGAAATAAAGCCAGAATGATGTTTTTAATTTTTATACTATTTTTTTGGAATTTACAAAACTGGGTTTGGTTGGAACGAAATCAGAACAAAAATTTTTGTTTTCTCATTCTCGGCCTCCTTTGTAACGTTTTGGCAAGAAATAAAGCCGGAATGTTGTTTTTTAATTTTTTGAAGTTTTACACTATTTTTTTTGGAATTTTCTTAATCGGGTTAGGTTGGAACGGACTCAGAATGAAATTTTTTGTTTACTCATTCTTGGCCTTTCCCATTCTGTTTTGGCTAGAAATAATGCCGGAATGATTTTTTTTTTTTTTTTTTTTTAACTTTATGAATTTTAATACTATTTTTTTGAAATTTTCTAGGCTGGGTTAGGTAGGAACGGACTCTAATGAATTTTTTTTCTTATTCTCCGCCTTTCCCATCTCGTTTCAGCTAGAAATAAAGTCGAAATGATGTCTTTTAATTATTTGAGTTTTTATACTATTTTTTTGAAATTTTCTAAACCGGGTTGTGTCAGAATGGGCTCAGAATGTTTATTTTTTTTCTCATTCTCAGGCTCTCCTGTCCCGTTTTGGCTAGGAATAAAGCTGGAATGATGTTTTTTTGGTTTTTTGAACTTTTATACTATTTTTTTGAAATTTTCTAAAATGGGTTGGGTAGGAACTGAATCGGTACGAATTTTTTTTTCTCATTCTCCGCATTTCCCGTCCCATTTTGGGTATAGATAAAACCGGAATGATTTTTTTAATATTTTGAAATTTTATACTGTTTTTTGTTAATTTTCTAAACTGGGTTGGGTAGGAAAGGACTTAGAACGATTTTTTTTTTCTCATTCTCAGCATCTCCCGTCCCATTTTGGCAAGAAATAAAGCCAGAATGATGTTTTTAAATTTTTATACTATTTTTTTTTTGGAATTTTCTAGACCCGATTGGGTTAGAACGGAATCAGAACGAAATTTGTTTTTCACTCATTCACGGCCTTTTGCATCCCATTAAGGTTAGAAATAAAGCCGGAATGATGTTTATTAATTTTTTGAATTTTAATACTATTTTCTGGGAATTTTCTGAACCGGGTTGGGTAGGAACGGACTCGGAATGAAATTTTCTTTTTTGTATTCTCGGCCGCTCCCGTCCCGTTTTTGCTAGAGATAATGCCGAAATGACGTTTTTTAATTTTTAGAATATTATACTATTTTTTTGGAATTTTCTAGATCGGGTTGGGTTGGAACGCACTCGTAACGAAATTGTTTTTTTAGTCATTCTCGGCCTTTCCCGTTCTATTTTGCCTAGAGATAAAGCCGGAGTGATGTTTTTTATTTTTTGAATTTTTATACTATTTTTATGAAATTTTCTAAACCGGGTTGGGTAGGAACGGACTCGGAACGATATATTTTTTTTCTCATTCTCGGCCTCTCCCGTACCTTTTTGGCTTGAAATAAAGCCAGAATGATGTTTTTAAATTTTTTGAATTTTTATACTATTTTTTTTGAAATTTTCTAAACCGGGTTGGGTAGGAATGGACTTGGAATGAAATTTTTTTTTCCCATTCTCTGCCTTTCCCTTCCCGTTTGGGTAGAAATAAAGCCGGAATGATGTTTTTAATTTTTTTTAATTTTTATACTATTTTTTTGGAATTTTCAAAACTGGGTTTGGTTGGAACGGAATCAAAACGAAAAAATTTTGTTTTCTCATTCTCGGCCTCCCCTGTAATGTGTTGGCAAGAAATAAAGCCAAATTTTTTTTTTTTGAATTTTTATATAATTTTTTTGGAATTTTCTCTACCAGGTTAGGTTGGAACGGACTCAAAATGTAATTTTTTTTTTTTTCACTCATTCTCGACCTTTCCTGTTCTATTTTGGCTAGAAATAAAGTTGGAATGATTTTTTTTTTTTTAAATCTTTTTGAATCTTAATGCTATTTTTTTTTTTTTTTAAATTTTTTAAAATGGGTTGGGTAGGAACGGACTTGGAAGGAATTTTTTTTTCTTATTCTCCACCTTTCCTGTCCCGTTTCGGCTAGAAATAAAGGCGAAATGATGTCTTTTTATTTTTTTGAGTTTTTATACTATTTTTTTGAAATTTTCTAAACCGTGTTGGGTAGGAACGAACTCGGAATGAAATTTTCTTTTTCGCATTCTCGGTCGCTCTCGTCCCCTTTTTGCTAGAGATAATGCCTGAATGACGTTTTTTAATTTTCAAAATATTATACTATTTTGTTGGAATTTTCTAGATTGGGTTGGGTTGGAAAAGACTCGGAACGAAATTATTTTTTTACTCATTCTCGACCATTCTGTAAGGTTGAATTTATTCAACCATCTAATTGGCTTTATTCCGTGCCAAATTTGCTTGTAATTCAGCATTTAGTAACCCTGTATTTAGGTGGGTTTGATGTAAGGGTAGTGAGTGAGATAGAGTGAAGATTGCTCAAGAGTGTGCAAGAAAACAGAGACTCGCGGCTGGGACTCGCGGGTGACTCGCGGCTGCAAAGCCGCCAGAAGCAGCACACGTGCCAAGCATGCTGGAAGATGAACAGTCATGCTAGCTGGAGCACTACAGGACAACTGGCCATACGGTTATCTCGCGACTGGAACTCGCGACTTGGTCAAGCCGCGAGGTCAAGCCGCGAGCCACCCCTGTTTTGTAAAAACCTGACGTTTCACATTCCTCTCCACTCCAGTATAAATACCCCTTTTACCCACGATTGAAAGAGAGCTTCCAGAGAGAATTTTGAGAGAGAAACCCTAAAGAAAAACCAGATTGTTTCACCCACAATCTCTACCTTAGAATCTCTTCAAAATTCCTCAACTCTCTTCCTCTCCATTGTTAAATCCTTGAGAGGCATTATACCAAACCTGGTTCTCACCATCATCATCACTGTGAGACAGTTGTTTGGATTTCTGGGAAGCAGTTAGGAAGGAACCAATCTTCATTGGTTGATACTATGGTCTAGTAGCGGAATCCGGGAAGCTAGAAAAGAAAAAGGTTCGGCGCAACCTCGTTGGAGCAAGAAGCTTGGAGGGCTTAGGTGCACTGGGTAGATTAGGCTTGGAGGGTCTATTGCTGTCCTTGTATCCCAACTGTATTTTCTAGTGGATTGCTTACCGCTTGGAGGGCGGTGGAGAGGTTTTACGCCGAGGGCTTCGGTTTCCTCTTCGATAACACATCGTGTGTTGTCTTTGTGTTTGCATCTTCCTTCCTCTCTATCTTTGCCTTTTCATTTATCTGCTGTGGATTTTAATTTGTTATGGCTTAGATAGTATTTAATCAATTTCATATTATAGCATATGTTAAGTTTCCGCACACTAGTTGTTTGACATATTGCTTGAATTGATTAAGTTGTAATTTGGGGGTCTAAACGTTCAAAGGTGTTTTTACACGTTTTTTGAACTTTCAATTGGTATCAGAGCGGGTACACTTGTTGTGGTTTAAATACCTAAGTGTGATCCTTGACCCCTTGTGTTTATTTGCCATGGATTGTGCTTTGTATGACTCTTTGCATGATTTGGTTGGTGATGAATGTAACATGCCACGTGTTTGTGAAAATGCCTCTATGAGTGTTAATCCTCATAAGTGTGATGACATGTTATTTGAATCTATGGGTGTTGTTGACAAACTCTTGAAGAAAAATGCTAAGAAGTTTCAAAAGAATTTAAGCAAGTTATTTTGTGAAAAGGATGATTTGATTGCTAAGCTCAATGAATCCAACAAATTGGTTGAGAAATATAAAAAACTTGCTGAAGATTCTCTTGAAAAGCTAAAAGAGTTTGAATGTTTGAATATGGACTTGGATGCTAAACTTGTTTTGTCTAACAAACTTGTTGATGAGTTAAAATGTGAAAATGAATCTCTTAAGATGCATGCCAAGTGTTTGATTGCTGAACCCATTGATAAAAGGGATGATAATATTTGTTGCAATCATGTTGTGGTACCCGATCTTGTGCCTATTGTGTATTCTACCTCTAAGGACAAATCGGTGTACGTTCCTCCACACAAAAGAAATCAAAATGTGGAGAGAAAGGCTGTTAAGTCAAAGCCTCTGTTTAGGTCTCAACCTACGGTTTTGGATGGAACTAAGTTTGTTCCAAATTGCCACCATTGTGGTGTGATTGGTCATATAAGACCTCAATGTCATAAGTTGAAGAGGGAACAAAACCATGTTGCTAGATCCCTTCCCAAAAAGTTGAAGAGTGGACCTAAACACATTGTTTGTCACCATTGTGGTGCCTTTGGTCATCTAAGACCTCAATGCTCTAAGTTTCATGCTTTTAAAAGAATTAAAAGAAAAGAAAAACTTGAGCTTTTTGGAAGTTGTGCTAAAAAGAATAAACCGGTTTTGAGTGAAAATAGCATGTTGTTAAAGAAAATGTTTAATGCTCTTAACTCCTTGACTATGTGCATCTCCGGTTCTCATTCTTCCAATCCTCGTCTCGCTTCTCTTGAGACACTCACTCCAAACAATCGTTCCATTTGGATGAGGAAGAGTTCATATGGTTGAGCTTGTGCTCTTTTTGGTCCTTGATCTAATTCTTTCGATCTTTGTAGGACCCTTCATGCATTAAATGTCATATCATCATGCATTTTGTGCATCTTGCATTTATTTGTTTGCATTGTTTTGTTCTTGATCTTACTTTTATGTTTCAGTTTTGTGTGAGTAAAAAATCCAAAACCACATAAAGAGTGAAAAATTCAAAAAGTTTGATCGTATATGTTTGAGCACATATCACATGTGAGTTTGGCCTTGTACCTTTGTACAAATGGCTTTGTGCATTTACGAGCTTAGCTTGTTATTTTTGCACTTATATCTTTGTGGGAAAAATCTTGACATCTTTGTGTGATTGTTGTAAATCGATCTTCAAGCTTGTCATGAATGATTTGTCAATAGTCATGTTGGTTTTGATACATGCGTAGACTTGTACTTATATCTCTTCCCACTCTTTTATTTTTATTACTTAAAGAGCTCAATAAATGTAAATCTCAAAATGAAAAGAGATAATGAGCTGCAAAAGCCGTCGCATATACTAGTATTTGACTAGGAAAAAGGGAAAGCGACTTATATGAAACTGTATGATGCCCAAAAAGCCAAAGGCTTGTTCATCAAATTGAAATATCACAAATTTCAGGCATCAATCTCAAAATGAGATGTTTTGATTCAAAATTATCAAATGTTATGAATTGTAAAGAAGCCAAATGAAAAGCTTCAATCTTATGTAATCATTTTCTTGTGGGAGGTCATATATGTTCATTTCTATAATTGAGATAGACCACTTGACTTAGTATAGTTGTGTATGACTTGATTGAATTGATCATTGAAGTTTCACTCTAGACTAAGGACTATTCCACATTTGATACACACACACAACACACATGCCTAATGTTCAATGAATGTCTTATTCATTTGTTAGATTGTACTTGTCTAAATGTGATGTGTGTGTGCTCAATCTTATATGGATTAATCCAAAAATATTTTTGATCATTTTATATGTTTTTGGAAGTGATTTTTATCACTTTTTGTGTTTATGTTTAGTGCTTACTTTGTTTTTCAATGTTTAAACATGTTCTGGTTTGAAAAACAAGTGTCAGATTTTTTGGCCACTCATTTTGGCTACTTGCGTGAGCTGCCAGCAAGCTGCCAGTTTTGGCTACTCGGTTTGGCGGCTTGCAAGCCGCGAGTCTAAGCCGCGAGTTCATATAGAGAGGTTTCGCGGCTCACTCGCGACTTGGCTTGCGACTCGCCAGTCGCGAGTCGCCCAGAATCAGCTTTTTAAAGAGCTTTTTCGTGGGAAACTTGTTTTAAACCTCTCCCATCCTCTCTACAACCCCTCTTTCAATATTTTTACATCAAAACCCAACCAATTTGAATGGTTTTTCAATCCATTAACATCTCTAAGGTAATTATAAACTCTTTTCATTGATTTTGATCCTTAGATTATGTTTTGGAGAGTTTTGTGCTCTTGGTTGGGATTTTCATCATAGGGGTTGGGAAAACTTATTTTTTGTCTATTTTCTTCATGGGATTGGTTTCTTTTGTTGATATGCATTGGATGTTGGCCCCTTGTGGCAGAAAGAACATGTATTAAGGATGGATTTCATGATGTTCATGCATTGTTTCACATTTTTGTTCATAGTGTGCATGCTAGGTGTTTGATAAAATGCCTCTTAGACATTTTCTCGCTTGTTTGGACTCCGATGAATACCAAACTTTGGGGTTTCTCATGTTTCCTCATTAGGAACATGTTTGGTTCATTAGTTGTGTATTTTGCACACTTTGCCCCACATGTGCATTTTTCATGCATTGGTCATGCATTGCATTTAGCCACCTCTTGCACACACATTTGCTACCCTTGTCATGCATTGGTCTATACCTTGCTTCTTCATCCTAGCATGTCATCTCTATCTTATGCTTTGTAGCATTTTACTTTGTCATGGGTTTGAGCTTCATTTTCTCATTCATCTTGCACCCCTCATGCATCATTAGCATTGTTCATACCTTCTTCTCTTGCCCTCGTTTCTTCTTGACCCTTTGTCTATTCCTGACAAAAAGGGGGAAAGTATACTCTAGAGAATGTTTTGGAGTATTTTGTCATTTCTATATGACTCTTGTGCACATCCTTAGGGGGAGAAATTCTATTTCTCATGCACATTTGTAGGGGGAGAGATATTCCATAGGGGAGATGCATATACCAAGGGCGAGAAGACATTGTGTTAACTAGAAAACCTTGTTCTGTTTGTTTTCTTGTTGGCTTTATGGTGCTTTGTGTTATGCTTTGGTGTTCTCATTGCATCATGTTTGTGCTTTGGACATGCATATATCCCTATGTTATTATGCTTCATTGAATGCATGTTCAGATGATCATTTGCTTTGCTATGTGATCATTGTAGTCTTTTCTATACTTGTTATATTATACTTGTCATTTATTACTTGCCTTACCTTGAGGGTCTAATGTGTTTTGTGCAAGTGTTTCAGGGTACAAGTATATATATGTTCCAAGTGCATCACAGCTTCTCATCACTTTGAAGGGGAGAAATTTTAAGCACTTTTAGTTTATATTGTTTAAATTTTTATTCAATATAATGTGTTTGTACCCATGTGCTTTTGTAAGCTTTAAGGGTTAATGTTTTATGCATAGTTTGTAGGCTTTATGGTTTGTACCTTGCTTAATGCAGCCTTTATGCTATGTTGAAATCAGTACTTTAATCTAAATGTTCTGCATTTTGGTTTATGTACTGTCACTCTTGTGCCCTTGTAGGATTGTTCCTAGATGCATATACCTTGTGAGTTATGCATTGGTTGAGTGTTGAACATACAAGTGTCTTGCCTTGTGCTTGTTAACTTGTATGTCCTTGTGTTCATTCCAAGTGTGAATGAGCACTGTGATCACTACCTTGTGGTGTTCACTTGGTTGATCAAGCCATGGTTTGTTTCATAACTCCATCTTTGCTTGATCACATATTGCCTGTTTCATATGTATTTTATAATTTTCTGCTTACAATGATCATGGTGTATTGTTGTGTTTCAGGAGTATTATGTTCATATGATTCAAGTGCTTCACAGCTTCTAGAGTTAGGTGTGAGTGAGTTTTGTTCAACTGTTCCCAACTCACATGTTAAGTCTAGAGTCTGTTTTAGGGTTTTGTCACGGAATAGCCAAAGGGGGAGATTGTAAGGTTGAATTTATTTCAACCATCTAATTGGCTTTATTCCGTGCCAAATTTGCTTGTAATTCAGCATTTAGTAACCCTGTATTTAGGTGGGTTTGATGTAAGGGTAGTGAGTGAGATAGAGTGAAGATTGCTCAAGAGTGTGCAAGAAAACAGAGACTCGCGGCTGGGACTCGCGGGTGACTCGCGACTGCAAGCCGCCAGAAGCAGCACACATGCCAAGCATGCTGGAAGATGAACAGTCATGCTAGCTGGAGCACTACAGGACAAAACAGGACAACTGGTCTTACGGTTATCTCGCGACTGGAACTCGCGACTTGGTCAAGCCGCGAGGTCAAGCCGCGAGCCACCCCTGTTTTGTAAAAACCTGACGTTTCACATTCCTCTCCACTCCAGTATAAATACCCCTTTTACCCACGATTGAAAGAGAGCTTCCAGAGAGAATTTTGAGAGAGAAACCCTAAAGAAAAACCAGATTGTTTCACCCACAATCTCTACCTTAGAATCTCTTCAAATTCCTCAACTCTCTTCCTCTCCATTGTTAAATCCTTGAGAGGCATTATACCAAACCTGGTTCTCACCATCATCATCACTGTGAGACAGTCGTTTGGATTTCTGGGAAGCAGTTAGGAAGGAACCAATCTTCATTGGTTAATGCTATGGTCAAGTAGCGGAATCCAGGAAGCTAGAAAAGAAAAAGGTTCAGCGCAACCTCGTTGGAGTAAGAAGCTTGGAGGGTTTAGGTGCACTGGGTAGATTAGGCTTGGAGGGTCTATTGCTGTCCTTGTATCCCAACTGTATTTTCTAGTGGATTGCTTACCGCTTGGAGGGCGGCGGAGAGGTTTTACGCCGAGAGCTTCGGTTTCCTCTTCGATAACACATCGCGTGTTGTCTTTGTGTTTGCATCTTCCTTCCTCTTTATCTTTGCCTTTTCATTTATCTGCTGTGGATTTTAATTTGTTATGGCTTAGATAGTATTTAATCAATTTCATATTATAGCATATGTTAAGTTTCCGCACACTAGTTGTTTGACATATTGCTTGAATTGATTAAGTTGTAATTTGGGGGTCTAAACGTTCAAGGGTGTTTTTTACACGTTTTTGAACTTTCACATTCCCATTTTGTTTTGCTTAGAGACAAAGCAGGAATGATGTTTTTTATTTTTTGAATTTTTATATTATTTTTTTGAAATTTTCTAAACTGGGTTGTGTAGGAACGGACTTGGAACGAAATTTTTTTTTCTCATTCTCGGCCTCTCCCGTACCTTTTTGGCTTGAAATAACGCCAGAATGATGTTTTTTAAGTTTTTGAATTTTTACACTATTTTTTTGAAATTTTCTAAATCGGGTTGGGTAGGAATGGACTTGGAATGAAAATTTTTTTACCCATTCTCTGCCTTTCCCGTCCCGTTTTGGGTAGAAATAACGCCGGAATGATGTTTTTAATTTTTTTAATCTTTATACTATTTTTTTTTTTTTTGGAATTTTCAAAATTGGGTTTTATTGGAATGGAATCAGAATGAAATTTTCTGTTTTCTCATTCTCGGCCTCCTCCGTAATGTTTTAGCATGAAATAAAGCCAGAATTTTATTTTTTTTTTTTTTTAATTTTTATACGATTTTTTTGGAATTTTCTCGACCGGGTTAGGTTGGAACGGACTAGGAATGAATTTTTTTTTTACTCAATCTTGGCCTTTCCCGTTCTGTTTTGGCTAGAATAAAGCTGGAATGATTTTTTTTTTTTTTTAACTTTTTGAATTTTAATACTATTTTTTTTTCTGAAATTTTCTAAAACGGGTTGGATAGGAACAGACTTGGAACGAATTTTTTTTTTCTTATTCTTCGCCTTTCCCGTCCTGTTTCGACTAGAAATAAAGTCAAAATGATTTCTTTTTATTTTTTGAGTTTTTATACGATTTTTTTGAAATTTTCTAAATCGGGTTGGGTAGGAACGGACTTGGAATGAAATTTTCTTTTTCGCATTCTCGGCCGCTCCTGTCCCGTTTTTGCTAGAGATAATGCCGGAATGGCGTTTTTTAATTTTTAGAATACTATACTATTTTTTTTTTTGGAATTTTCTAGATCGGGTTGGGTTGGAACGAACTTGGAACGAAATTTTTTTTTACTCATTCTCGGCCTTTCCCATTCTGTTTTGCCTAGAGATAAAGCCGGAATGATGTTTTTTATTTTTTGAATTTTTATATTATTTTTTGAAAATTTCTAAACCGGGTTGGGTAGGAAAGGACTCGGAACGAAATTTTTTTTTTCTCATTCTCGGCCTCTCCCATAGCTTTTTGACTTGAAATAAAGCCAAAATGATGTTTTTAATTTTTTGAATTCTTATACTATTTTTTTGAAATTTTCTAAACCAGGTTGGGTAGGAATGGACTTGGAACAAATTTTTTTTTCCCATTCTCTGCCTTTTCCTGTCCCATTTTCGGTAGAAATAAAGCCGGAATGATGTTTTTAATTTTTATACTATTTTTTTGGAATTTTCAAAACCAGGTTTGGTTGGAACGGAATCAGAACGAAAAATTTTGTTTTCTCATTCTCGACCTCTCTCATAACATTTTGGCAAGAAATAAATCCAAAATTTTGTTTTTAAAATTTATGAATTTTTATACTATTTTTTTGGAATTTTCTCAATCGGGTTAGGTTGGAATGGACTCGGAATGAATTTTTTTTTTTTCCTCATTCTTGGCCTTTCCTGTTCTGTTTTGGCTAGAAATAAAGCTGGAATGTGTTTTTTTTTTTTTTTTTTTTTTTTTTTTTTTTAACTTTTTGAATCTTAATACTATTTTTTTTGAAATTTTCTAAAACAGGTTGGGTAGGAACAAACTTGGAATGAATTTTTTTTCTTATTCTCCGCCTTTCCCATCCCGTTTCGGCTAGAAATACAGTCGAAATTTTTTATATTTTTTTTTTCTCATTCTCAGGCTCTCCCATCTCGTTTTGGCTAGAAATAAAGCCAGAATGATGTTTTTTTTTTTTTTTTTTTTTTTAATTTTTTTAACTTTTATACTATTTTTTTGAAATTTTCTAAAATGGGTTAGGTAGGAACAGAATCGGAATGAATTTTTTTTTTCTCATTCTCCGCCTTTCCCGTCCCGTTTTGGGTAGAGATAAAACAAGAATGATGTTTTTTAATATTTTGAAATTTTATACTATTTTTTGTTAATTTTCTAAACTGGGTTCGGTAGGAAAGGACTCAGACTGAAAATTTTTTTTTTCTCATTCTCAGCATCTCCTGTCCCATTTTGGCAAGAAATAAAGCCGGAATGATGTTTTTGAATTTTTATATTAATTTTTTTTGGAATTTTCTAGACCTGGTTGGGTTGAAATGGACTCGGAACGAAATTTGTTTTTCACTCATTCACTGCCTATCACATCCCATTCAGGTTAGAAATAAAGCCGGAATGATGTTTTTTAATTTTTTTAATTTTTATACTAGTTTTTGGGAATTTTCTAAACCGGGTTGGGTAGGAACGGACTTGGAATGAAATTTTCTTTTTCATATTCTTGGCCGCTCCAGTCCCGTTTTTGCTAGAGATAATGTCGGAATGACATTTTTTAATTTTTATAATTTTATACCATTTTTTTGGAATTTTCTAGATCCGGTTAGGTTGGAATGGACTCGGAACGAAATTTTTTTTTTCTCATTCTCAGCATTTCCCATTCTGTTTTGGCTAGAAATAAAGCTGGAATGTCGTTTTTTAGTTTTTTGAATTTTTATATTATTTTTTTGAAATTTTTTAAACCAGGTTGGGTAGGAGTGGACTCGGAATGGAATTTTGTTTTCTCATCCTCGGCCTCTCCCGTACCGTTTTGGCTTGAAATAATGCCAGAATGATGTCTTTTAATTTTTTGAATTTTTATACAATTTTTTTTGAAATTTTCTAAATCGGGTTTGGTAGGAACGAACTCAGAACGAAATTTTTTTTTTTCCCATTCTCTGCCTTCCCCATCCCGTTTTGGCTAGAAATAAAGCCAGAATGATGTTTTTTTGTTTTTTGAATTTTTATACTATTTTTTTGGAATTTTCTAAACCGGGTTGGGTAGGAACGGAAACAAAACGAAAAATTTTGTTTTCTCATTCTCGGCCTCCCCCGTAACGATTTGGCAAGAAATAAAGCCGGAATGATGTTTTTTAATTTTTTGAATTTGATACTATGTTTTTGGAATTTTTTTGACCGGGTTGGGTTGGAACGGACTTGGAATGAATTTTTTTTTTCTTCTACTCATTCTCGGCCTTTCCCATTCTGTTTTGTCTAGAATTAAAGTCGGAATGTTGTTTTTTAGTTTTTTGAATTTTTATACTATTTTTTTTTTTAATTTTCTGAACCGGGTTGGTTTGGAACGGAATTGGAATGAAATTTGTTTTCTTATTCTTTGCCTTTCCCATCGCGATTTGGCATGAAATAAAGTCGGAATGATGTTTTTTAATTTTTTTGAATTTTTATACTATTTTTTTGAAATTTTATAAATCGGGTTGGGACGGAATGGACTAGGAACGATTTTTTTTTTCTCATTCTAGGCTCTCCCGTCCTGTTTTGGCTAGAAATAAAGCCGGAATGATGTTTTTTAATTTTTTGAACCTTTATACTATTTTTTTGAAATTTTCTAAACCGGGTTGGATAGGAACGAACTCTGAGTGAATTTTTTTTTCTTCTCATTTTCAGCCTCTCCCATCCCATTTTTGCAAGAAATAAAGCCAAAATGATGTTTTTGAATTTTTTTAACTTTTTATACTTTTTTTTTTTGGAATTTTCTAGATCGGGTTGGGTTGGAGCGGACTTGGAACGAATTTTTTTTTTTTACTCATTCACGGCCTTTGGCGTCCCATTTAGGCTAGAAACAAAGCCGGAATGATGTTTTTGAATTTTTTGAATTTTTATACTATATTTTGGAAATTTTCTAAACCGGGTTGGGTAGGAATGGTCTCGGAATGAAAATTTTTTTTTCTCATTCTCAGCCACTCCCATCCCGTTTTGGCTTGAAATAATGCTAGAATGATGTTTTTTAATTTTTTGAATTTTTATACTATTTTTTTGAAATTCTATAAACCGGGTTGGGTAGGAACGAACTCAGAACGAAAATTATTTTTCCCATTCTCTGCCTTTCCGTCCCCTTTTGGCTAGAAATAAAGGCGTAATGATTTTTTTTTTTTTTTTGAACTTTTATACTATTTTTTTGAACTTCTATTCTATTTTTTTGAAATTTTCTAATTTGGGTTGGGTAGGAACAGACTCAGAATGAAATTTTGTTTTCCCATTCTTTGCCTTTCCCGTCCTGTTTTGGCTAGAAATAAAGTCGGAATGATGTTTTTTAATTTTTTGAATTTTTATACTTTTTTTTAAACATTTTCTAAACCGGGTTGGGTAGGAATGGATTTGAAACAAAATTTTGTTTTCCCATTTTCTGCCTTTCCCGTCCGTTTTGGCAAGAAATAAAGTCGGAATGATGCTTTTTAATTTTTTGAATTTTTGTACTATTTTTTTGAAATTATCTAAATCGGGTTGGGTCAGAATGGACTCGGAACGATTTTTTTTTCTCATTCTCGGGCTCTCCCACCCCATTTTGGCTAGAGATAAAGCTAGAAAGATGTTTTTTAATTTTTTGTAATTTTATACTATTTTTTGTTAATTTTCTAAATCGGGTTGGGTAGGAACGGAGTCGGAACGAAATTTTTTTTTTCTCATTCTTAGCATCTCTCGTCCCATTTTGGCAAGAAATAAAGCAGGAATGATGTTTTTGAATTTTTTGACTTTTTATACTATTTTTTTTGGAATTTTCTTGATCGGGTTGGGTTGGAACAGACTCGGAAACAATTTTTTTTTTTTTTACTCATTCATAGCCTTTCGTATCCCATTCAGGCTAGAAATAAAGCCAGAATGATGTTTTTTAATTTTTAAAATTTTTATACTATTTTTTGGGAATTTTCTAAACTGGGTTGGGTAGGAACGGTATCGAAATGAATTTTTTTTTTTCTCATTCTCGGCCACTCCCATCTCGTTTTAGCTAGAGATAATGCCAAATTGACGTTTTTTAATTTTTAGAATTTTTATACTATTTTTTTTGGAATTTTCTAGATCGAGTTGGGTTGGAACGGACTCGGAACGTAATTTTTTTTTTTACTCATTCTCGACCTTTCCCATTCTATTTTGCCTAGAAATAAAGACAAAATGGTGTTTTTTTATTTTTTTGAATTTTTATATTATTTTTTTGAAATTTTCTAAAACAGGTTTGGTAGGAATGGACTCAGAACAAAATTTTTTTTTTCTCATTCTCGGCCTCTCCCGTACCTTTTTGGCTTGAAATAAAGCTAGAATGATGTTTTTTTAATTTTTTTTGTTAGGACATATGTTATTCACTAGTTAGGAACATATGTCATTATTTTATGTAATTGGCTTATGCTTTGACAAAACGCACTTTACTTGTATTTGGGTAGATCTAGGATGTGTTTAATACTTCAAGAAATTGTGTTTCAAGATCAAGTGTTGAAGAAGTCTGTCCAAGATTCAAGCTGAAGAAGTGCTGTTCATTAAAGCTCGACAGCTAGCTATCCATCAAGTTTAAGAAGCTGTTCTAGCCCCGTGGCTCGACTGCTGCTCGACAGCATCTCGACAGACAGGTATCTGTCAAGTTTTATGAAAAACAGAATTCTAGTTCTGTTTTGACTCTAATCTGGGATTATGTATTTGGACTTTCTTTTCTTCTAACCCTAGACATATAAAAGGATTACTTTATGGGCCGTCAAAGTGTATACAAGTTGCACAAGTGTTGAGCAAAGTTTGTTTAAGCAATTTGTAACCGTAGACAAAGTTTTGCCCTAGTTCATCATTCTTGTGAAGAAGTTGCTGTGTATGTGCACCGTAGGATTTTGTGACCAAGCATCTTCTTGATCTTCATTGTTGGGATGAACTGAAGAACTTTGCAGCCAACAACCTTCTCTAGTTGGTGATTGAAGCCGTGTACTGGGATCCGCGCATTGGTTAGTCACGTACTTGAGAGTCATGCATCAAACGGGGAAATTGTCACTACAAAACAAGTCCAATTAGGTATTGGAGTAAGGGTTCAATTGTAGGTTGGTATAAGGTACTGGGATTCCTTTACTTGTAACAGCTTGTTTTGATAATAGTGGAATTTCGGGGGTGGTGACTTGAAAATCATCCAGTGGGGTTTTTGCTGTTAGGTTTTCCCCATTCGTAAACAAATCACTGTGTTATTTATTATTAGTTTATTGGTGATTTGTTTGTGCCACCATGCATTTGCGTGATTAATTAACTTAATTAATTCACTTAGCTAAATTAATTAGTTAATTTATCACAAAGGGTTAATTCGTTTTTGGCCTATCATTTTTTATTTTTATACCATTTTTTGAGAATTTTATAAACCTAGTTAGGTAGGAACGAACTTGGAACAACATTTTTTTTTTCTCATTCTCAACCTCTCCCATCCCGTTTTGGCTAGAAATAATGCCGGAATTATGTTTTTAAATTTTTTTGAATTTTTATAGTATTTTTTTGGAATTTTCTAGACATGGATGGGTTGGAACGGACTCAAAATGATTTTTTTTTTTTTTTACTCATTCTCGATCATTCCCATTTTGTTTTGACAGGAAATAAAGCCAGAATGATGTTTTTGAATTTTTTGAATTTTTATACTCTTTTTTTGAAATTTTCTAAATCGGGTTGGGTTGGAACGGACTCGGAACGAAATTTGTTTTTCACTCATTCACGGCCTTTTGCTTCCCATTTAGGCTAGAAATAAAGCTGGAATGATGTTTTCTAATTTTTTGAACTTTTATACTATTTTTTTGAAAATTTCTAAACTGGGTTGGGTAGGAACGGACTCGAAACGAAAATTTCTCTTCTCATTCTCCACATTTCTAGTCCCGTTTTGGGTAGAGATAAAGCTGGAATGATGTTTCTTAATTTTTTGAAATTTTATACTATTTTTTGTTAATTTTCCAAATCGGGTTAGGTTGGAACGGACTTGGAACGAAATTTTTTTTTCTCATTCTCAGCATCTCCCGTCCCATTTTGGCAAGAAATAAAGCCAGAATGAAGTTTTTGAATTTTTTACTATTTTTTTTGGAATTTTCTAGACCGGGTTGGGTTGGAACAGACTTGGAACGAAAATTTTCTTTTACTCATTCACGGCCTTGCGCGTCCCATTCAGGCTAGAAATAAAGTCGGAATGATGTTTTTTAATTTTTTGAATTTTTATACTATTTTTTGGGAATTTTCTAAACCGGGTTGGGTAGGAATAGTCTCGGAATGAAATTTTTTTTTCTCATTCTTGGCCGCTCCTATCCCGTTTTAGCTAGAGATAATGCTGGAATGACGTTTTTAAATTTTTAGAATTTTTATACTATTTTTTTGGAATTTTCTAGATCGGGTTGGGTTGGAATGGACTCAGAACAAAATTTTTTTTTTTTCACTCATTCTCGGCCTTTCCCATTCTGTTTTGGCTAGAAATAAAGGCAGAATGATGTTTTTGAATTTTTTAAAATTTTATGTTATTTTTTTGAAATTTTCTAAATTTGGTTGGGTAGGAACAGACTCGAAACGAAATTTTTTTTCTCATTCTTAGCCAATCCCGTACCGTTTTGGCTTGAAATAAAGCCAAAATGTTTTTTTTTTTTTAAATTTTTATACTATTTTTTTGAAATTTTCTAAACTGGGTAGGGTAGGAACAGACTCAGAACGAAATTTTTTTTTCCCATTCTCTACCTTTCTCGTCCCGTTTTGGCTAGAAATAAAGCTGCAACGATATTTTTAATTTTTTGAATTTTTATACTATTTTTTTGGAATTTTCTAAACCGGGTTGGGTAGGAACGGAATCGGAATGCAAATTTCTTTTTTCTCATTCTCTACCTCCCCCGTAACGTTTTCGCAAGAAATAAAGCCGGAATGATGTTTTTTAGTTTTTTGAAATTTTATACTATTTTTTTGGAATTTTCTAGACTGGGTTGGGTTGGAAAGGACTCAGAACGATTTTTTTTTTTTATTCATTCTAGGTGTTTCCTATTCTATTTTGGTTAGAAATAAAACCGGAATGATTTTTTTTTTAATTTTTTTGAATTTCTATACTATTTTATTGAAACTTTCTAGACTGGGTTAGGTTGGAACGGACACAGAACAAATTTTTTTTTTTTTTTTTACACATTCTCGGCCTTTCCCATTCTGTTTTGGCTAGAATTAAAGCCAAAATGATGTTTTTTAATTTTTAAAATTCTTATACTATTATTTTCGAATTTTCTAAACCGGGTTGGGTAGGAACGAACTCGGAACGAATTTTTTTTTTTCTCATTCTCGGCCTTTCCCTTCTAGTTTTGGCTAGAAATAAAGTCGGAATGATGTTTTTTAATTTTTAAAATTTTTATACTATTTTTTGGGAATTTTCTAAACTTGGTTGGGTAGGAATGGACTCGGAACGAAATTTTTTTTCTTCTCATTCTCAACCTCTCCCATCTCGTTTTGGCTAGAAATAATGCTGGAATGATGTTTTTTAATTTTAAAAATTTTTATAGTATTTTTTTAGAATTTTCTAAACAGGGTTGGGTTGGAACGGACTCACAACGATTTTTTTTTTTTTACTCATTGTCAGCCTTTCCCATTTAGTTTTGGCGAGAAATAAAGCCAGAATGATGTTTTTTAATTTTTCGAATTTTTATACTATTTTTTTTGAATTTTTCTAAACTGGGTTGGGTAGAAACACACTCGGAACAAATTTTTTATTTTTATTTTTTCTCATTCTCAGCCTCTCCCGTCTCGTTTTGGCTAGAAATATTGCCAGAATAATGTTTTTTATTTTTTATTTTGAATTTTTATAATATTTTTTTTTTTGAATTTTCTACAAAGGGTTGGGTTGGAATAGGCTTAAAACGATTTTTTTTTTTTTGGCTCATTGTCGGCCTTTCTCGTTCTGTTTTGGCAAGAAATAAAGCCAGAATGATGTTTTTTTTTTTTAATTTTTATACTATTTTTTTGAATTTTCTAGGCAGGGTTGGGTAGGAACGGACTCGGATCGATTTCTTTTTACTCATTCTCGGCCATGCCTATTTTGTTTAGGCTAGAAATAAAGCTGGAGTGATTTTTTTAATTTTCTGATTTTTTATACTATTTTTTTGAAATTTTCTAAACTGGGTTGGGTAGGAACGAACTCGGAACGAATATTTTTTTCTCATTCTCATCCTTTCCGTTCTAGTTTTGGCTAGAAATAAAGCTGGAATGATGTTTTTTAATATTTATACTATTTTTTGGGAATTTTCTAAACCTGGTTGGGTAGGAATGGACTTGGAATGAAATTTTTTCTTCTTCTCATTTTTAGCCTCTCCCATCTCGTTTTGGCTAGAAATAATGCCGGAATGATATTTTTTAATTTTTAAAATTTTTATACTATTTTTTTGGAATTTTCTAAACCGGGTTGGGTAGGAATGGATTGTTTTCTCATTCTCGGCCTCTCCCATAACGTTTTGGCAAGAAATAAAGCCGGAATGATGTTTTTTAATTTTTTGAATTTTTATACTATTTTTTTGGAATTTTCTAGACCAGGTTGTGTTGGGACGGACTTGGAACGATTTTTTTTTTTTTTACTCATTCTAGGCCTTTCCCATTCTATTTTGGCTAGAAATAAAGCAGGAATGATGTTTTAAAATTTTTTTTAATTTTTATACTATTTTTTAGAAATTTTCTAAACTGGGTTGGGTAGGAATGGACTAGGAACGATTTTTTTTTTTCTTTCTAATTCTCGGCCTCTCCCGTCCCATTTTAGTTAGAAATAAAGCTAGAATGATATTTTTTAATTTTTCAATTATTTTTTGGGAATTTTCTTAACCGGCTTGGTTAGGAACGGATTCGAAATGAATTTTTTTTTCTCATTCTCGGCCTCTCCCGTCCCGTTTTAGCTAAAAATAAAGTGAGAATGATGTTTTTTTTTTTGTTTTTTTCAATTTTTATAGTATTTTTTTGAAATTTTCTAAACCAAGTTGGGTAGGAACAGACTCGGAACAATTTTTTTTTTCATTCTCGTCCTTCCCGTCCCGTTTTGGCTTGAAATAAAGTCGGAATGATGTTTTTTAATTTTTTTAATTTTTATACTATTGTTTTGGAATTTTCTAGACCGGGTAGGGTTGGAACGGACTCGGAACGAATTTTTAGTTTTTTACTCATTCTTGGCCTTTCCCATTCTATTTTGGCTAGATATAAAACTGGAATGATGTTTTTTAATTTTTATACTATTTTTTTGAAATTTTCTAAACCGGGTTTGGTAGGAATGGACTAGGAATTTTTTTTTTTTTTTTTTTCTCATTCCCAGCCTCTCCCATCCCGTTTTGGCTAGAAATAAAGTTAGAATGATTTTTTTTTTAATTTTTTTAATTTTTATACAATTTTTTTGAAATTTTCTAAACTAGGTTGGGTAGGAACGGACTCGGAACAAATTTTTTTTTTTGTCATTCTCGGCCATTCCCGTCTTGTTTTGGCTAGAAATAAAGGCGCAATGATGTTTTTGAATTTTTTGAATTTTTATACTTGTTTTTGGGAATTTTCTAAACCGGATTAGGTGGGAATGGACTTGGAACGATTTTTTTTTTCTCATTCTAGGCCTCTCCTGTCCCGTTTTGGCTAGAAATAAAGTCGGAATGTTGTTTTTTAATTTTTTGAATTTTTATACTATTTTTTTGTAATTTTCTAAATCGAGTTGGGTAGGAATAGATTTGGAATGAAATTTTTTTTTTCTCATTCTCAACCTTAGTTGTCCCATTTTGGCTAGATATAAAGCCGGAATGATGTTTTTTAGTTTTTTGAATTTTTATACTATTTTTTTGAAAATTTCTAAACTGGGTTGGGTAGGAACGAACTTAGAACGAATTTTTTTTTCTCATTCTCGGCCTTTCCCGTACCGTTTTGGCTAGAAATAAAGCTGGAATGATGTTTTTTAATTTTGTGAATTTTTATACTATTTTTTTGAAATTTTCTAAACTGGGTTAGGTAGGAACGGACTCAGAACGAAAATTTTTTTTTCTCATTCTCGTCCTCTCCCTTCCCGTCCTGTCTTGGCTTGAAATAAAGCCAGAATGATGTTTTTTAATTTTTTAAAATTTTTATACTATTTTTTTAAAATTTTCTAAACCGGGTTAGGTAGGAATGAACTTGGAACGAAATTTTTTTTTTCTCATTCTTCGCCTTTCCTGTCCCATTTTGGCTAGAAATAAAGCCGGAATAATGTTTTTTAGTTTTTTGAATTTTTATAGTATTTTTTTGGAAATTTCTAGATTGGGTTGGTGGTTGCTCACTCCCAAGTGTAGGAGATCATAGCAATATAATTCTCAGAGTACCGAGGTCGAACCACAAGGAGCAAGATAGATTCAAAGATAATATAATTAAACAAAATTTTGGGTAAAGAAGAAAAATACTTTTGTTTGGTGATTGTTAACAAGAATAATAATAAAAACTGATTTAAATCAATAATGTAAATACTAGGGCATCAAGGTGTTTCCCTATATCGATATGAAATTCTTTGTGATCTAAGAAATTATATATTTCATAATTGATTGTTCTTATACAATTAAATACTTATGATTCGGTTGAATTGAGACAATTCAAGAATGCATGATAACCTAGATTGATAATGCGGTTAGAAAAGTTTTCAGAAAAACCCATTCACTTTAAAACCTGATTTCTATTTAAAACTATTAGAAATTCATCTAAACAATAAGAAAAACATGATTGAACTTATTGAAAGCAGGGAAGAACTAATACATCAAAAGAAATCTAATTGAACAATCAAATATGTCGTTGATAAAATCCTAGAAAGAATCACATTAAATATTCATACCGTATAGAAGAAACATAACCCCTGTCCCCAGCAAAGAGTTTAGGCTGCCATTAGAGAAAGAAAAATACAAGGTTTTCTCTATCCAAAATTCCTTCTCACAGCCTCCCTTCAAAACCCTAATGTCTCAGTGTCCAAAGAAAATAAAACTTTTACTATTTTAATTTCTGTCCAGGTTTACAGCAGTAAATTGTGAGTTAATTTCGGCCTTCAAAACTTGAGAATTTCGAAACACTCTAAACTGGAAAGTTGTAGATATTTAAGTCAAGGTTCCAACCCATTTGACCTTGTGTCAATTGGATTTTTGAGGAGGGAGATACGGCCAAAATACTGATCAGTGCTTAAATCAGATTTTTCCTTTTCAGATTTTGCCTCTTTGATTTCTTTCCTTATTTGAAGCTTCCAGTCATGGTAGATGATCCAAGCACTCCAGCTAGGGATGGCAATTTCGGCCCGACCCGTGGGTACCCGGTCCGGCCTGACCCTAATGGGCTGGGTTTTACCCGGTCCGATTAAGGATAGGGTCGGGTATGGATTTTTAAAAAAAAACCCGAAGCGAGTCCGGGTCGGGTCCGGGTTTTATTGAAAAAACCCAAAACCCGACCCGAAACCTGGCCTGAAACCCGCCCCGTTTAAAACCCGGTATCCTAAATTACTAAAATGCCCTTTATATATATATATATATATATATATATATATATATATACCTATAATTCTAACCTAAATCTGAAATCCCCAAATCTGAAAATCCCTCACGCAGCTCTCCCTCACTCCCTCACTCCCTCACGCAGCACGCAGCTCTCCCTCACTCCCTCACGCAGCAGTACAGCACGCAGCTCTCCCTCACTCCCTCACGCAGCTCTCCCTCACTCCCTCACTCCGACTGGCTCAGTGGCTCTCTTTTACTCCGTCGCCCATCTCCAGTCACCGGATCTCCCAATCTCCCTCACTCCGCAGCTCATCTCCAGGTTTGTATCATCGGTTCTTTTTTTTTTTTTTTGGTTGTTGTAATGTGGCTGACCGTCGATCCACAGGTCCAGCTCTCCCTCACTCGGCAGCTCATCTCCTCTCCAGTCACCGGCTCTCCCTCACTCCGCAGCTCATCTCCAGGTTTGTGTCACCGGTTCTTTTTTTCTTTTTTCTTTTTTTGTTGTAATGTTGTTGAGCTTCATTGTTTTTGTATTTTTAATTTTAAGTTTATGGGAGTTCAAAATAAATAATAATATGAACTGGGTTTTATTATTATTTTTTTTAATCAGCTTGGAGTTTAATAGGGTTTGGATTTTTAAAAAATGGGTTTTATGTTGGCTAACCGTTTCTTGTCTCTGATGTTTTCTCTGTACAGATTTGTGCTGGTTAGTGTGGACTGAGGCTGCTTGTGGTTTTGGGATTCCAATTAAATCCATTCTTTCTTCACATAAGGTAAGGAAGCTGAATCAAAATTTTGTTTTATTTTGTTCTTTCTGTTTTGATTAATATTGTTATTATCCTAACATTTATATCTAGTTCAGCTTCATTGTTTTTGTATTTTTAATTTTAAGTTTATGGGAGTTCAAAATAAATAATAATATGAACTGGGTTTTTTTTTTTTTAATTTATTAATCAGCTTGGAGTTCAATAGGGTTTGGATTTTTTAAAAATGGGGTTTTGATGATTTGAAATTGTAGACATGTTGTCTAACCGGTTCTTGTCTCCGTTGTTTTCTCTGTACAGATTTGTGTTGGTTAGTGTGGACTGAGGCTGCTTGTGGTTTTGGGATTCCAATTAAATCCATTCTTTCTTCGCATAAGGTAAGGAAGCCGAATCAAATTTTTGTTCTATTTTGTTCTTTCTGTTTTGATTAATATTGTTATTAACATAGAAATGTCAATGCTCTGAATATGCATCCCCACTTGTGTGGGTTTGGATTAATATTTTTTGCTGAACGTTGGTAAAGTATTAGGGCAAAATACTGCCTTAGGTTCCCTTCTTAAATTTTTTCCATCTGTTTAGTTAAATAACCATTCAAATGGCGTTAAAACACTATATAGAATTACTTGAAGGCCATCTTGATGCTATTTGGAAATACATGGTGAATTCCTAAACTTTTTTGCTTGGAGAGAACAATGAGGTGAGGAGATTACTGAGGTGGTTGCAATGAGTAGGGGATTGGGATTGGGTTTGGTTGCTTTTTGGTGTTATTTACTTTTAGAGCTAAAATTTAGTAATTTACATGAATTGTTGTTGCTTTGAGGAGCAAGAAAGTGTTTCAAAGGGTCAATGCCATAGGGTTTTGTGACTTTGTTTCATGTGATAACTTTGGTGTTTTCTTCATTTCTGCATAGTTTGTTTAATGGAAGAAATTCAAGAAATTGTTTGTTTTTTGTGTTTGTTGGGAATGCAGATCCTAAAACGGAGATGGAAGACACAAACACAGACACAAACAAATCTGGTTCTTCCTCACCAAGTGGTTCTCCCTTGAGAACCGGACGTTGTCCCTTGCCGACTTTGTGGTCTCCTTCGCCATTTTCACGGTCACCCTCAACATTGTCACCTGGCAGTTCACCCTCAGGATCACCATTAAACGAGTAAGTGTTTGAATTTGTAGTTAATCAATGAGTATGTGTAATAATAAATTTGTGATAATTTGTTTTGATTCTAACTCCCAAACTTTTGAACCAATTAGGAATCCGAAATCTCCGACGGTGGACTTAGTAGGAGAAGGCTTAGAGGTAGAGGAACAAGAAGGGACAGAGGGAGAGCAAGAGCCTACAAATGAGGACTTGGATACAAGTAGAAAAAGAAAGACTACCTCAGATGTTTGGTCTCACTTTACAAGGAAGAAAGTTGACGGAAAAGTTAAAGCCCAATGCCATCATTGTAACAAACTTTACTTGGGTGAGTCTAGCCAAGGTACAACTCATTTACGTAATCATTTAGCAAGATGTCCACGGATGAAATTTAAAGATATAAGGGATATGAGACAACAAGTTTTGATCAAACAACAAAATAAGGTGGATGGAACCATGAGTTTAAGTACTTATCAATTTGATCAAGTTAGAGTGAGGAATAAGCTTGCCCGTATGGTCATCCTACATGAATATCCTCTTTCAATGGTTGACCATATTGGGTTTAAAGAATTTGTGACCGATCTTCAACCTATGTTTAAACTTGTCACAAGAAATACTTTGAAGAGTGACATTCTTAAGATCTATGATAATGAGAGGGAGAAAGCTTTGAAGATGACGGACAAGAATGGAAGTAAGATGGCCATTACAACCGATATGTGGACTTCAAGTAACAAAAAGAGAGGGTTTATGGTCATTACCGCTCATTTCATTGATCATACTTGGATGTTGCAAAGCCGGGTTCTAAGGTAATTTTTTTTATCTATAAATTGAATGTTAAAGACTTTACATTTAGAATGATTTTTGAATTATGTTATAATTATTCATATTATTTTTCTAGGTTTGTTTATGTTCCTTCTCCACACACAAAAGAAGTTCTTGCTGAAGTCCTTGTTGATTGTTTTTTAGAGTGGAACATTGATAGGAAGTTGTCTACAATTACTGTTGATAATTGTAGTACTAATGATGCCATGATTAGACTTCTTTTGAATAAGCTTGATACTAGTTCTCTTATGTTGGGTGGGTCTATGTTGCATATGAGGTGTGCTGCACATATTTTGAATTTGATTGTTCAAGATGGGTTGTCTCTTATTGGTGATGGTATTGAGAGGATTCGTGATAGTGTAATTTATTGGACTGGATCACCAAAAAGAAGGCAAAAATTTGAAGAAAATGCACGTCAATTGCGTGTTCAATGCACCAAAGAGTTAGTCTTAGATTGTAAAACTCGTTGGAATTCAACTTACTTAATGCTTTCTACTACATTGATTTATAAAAATGTTTTCTCACGTTTGGCTAAATGTGAAATATCTTATACTTGTTTACCATATGATTATGATTGGGAGTTAGCCAAAGATATTTGTGGGAGGTTGGAGTTGTTTCATAGTGCGACTGAGTTTTTCTCTGGTCGTAAGTACCCCACAACTAATATGTATTTTAATGTGGTGTGTGAGTTGAAAATTGCATTGAATGAATGGAGTGTGTATTCAAATGAGATGATAAGTACGATGGCAGAAAGTATGCTTGCTAAGTTTAATTCTTATTGGGCTAATGTTAGTGTTGTTATGGCTATTGCTGCTATCTTAGATCCAAGATATAAGATGAAGTTATTAGAATTTTATTATCCTAACATTTATGGTGATAATTCTAATTTGGAGATTGAAAAAATTAAGAATCTTTGTTATGATTTACTTGATGAGTATGGAGATATAAATGAGTCCTCTGTAGATAATGAAGGAAGTTCCCATATTCCTGCTAGTACTTCAAGCCCTGTGGCATAAATGAAATTTAGGTTGAGTGGGGCAATGTCATCTTTTGATGAGTTTGTGAATAATAGTTCAAGTAGTTCAGAGAAACATGGGAGTGCTAGAATGGAATTTGATCATTTCATTGATGAGGGAGTGTTGAAGAGGAGTGAAGATTTTGATATTTTGGGATGGTGGAAAAGTAATGGTTTAAAGTATCCTACTTTACAAAGGATTGCAAGAGATATTTTAGCCATTCCTGTTACAACTGTTGCTTCAGAATCGGCCTTTAGCACTAGTGGGAGACTTTTAAGTCCACATCGTAGTAGACTACATCCCAAGACTATAGAGGCAATGATGTGTGCTCAGAATTGGTTATGGAGTGAAATCAACGGTTAGTAATTGTCTAATTTCTATTTATAAAATTAAAATTGTAGTTTTATATTTGCTGGTTACAATTTGATATTTCATTCTTTAATTCATTGTTATTGTAGGTTCTTCAACTATGTCCGGAGATTGTACCCTTCAAACAATTCTTGATGATGGGGAGCCTAATGAAGAGGATGGAAGTTGTGTCACAATTATGGATGATTAGACATTTTGTATTAATTTAGTAGCCTTTTTAATTTCCTAAACTTGTTGGATTAATTTGTTGGTTTGTAATTATTTTAAGCCTTTTTAGCATTTTGTAATTTTTTAGCCTTTTTAATTTGTTGGTTTGTGGAGGATAAGACATTTTGTAATTTCTTACACTTGTAGGATTTGTTTTGTAACTTTTTATTTTTGAATTTCTTGAACTTGTTGGACTTTTGATACTTAGTTCTTGGACTTATTGGATTTATTTTATTGTTATGTTTAGGTGGTGATTTTAGTTATGATTTATTGATTTATAGATTTATTGATTTATAGATGTATTGATGTTTGGTGATTTAGATTTATAGTTATGATTTATTGGCTACCCAATGAATGGGCTTGAATTGGTTGCCTTATTGATGTTTGGTGATTTATTGATTTATAGTTATGATTTATTGGCTGCCCAATGAATGGGCTTGAATTGGCTGCCTAATAATGCCTTGAATGGGCTTAAATTGGCTGCCCAATAAATGGGCTTGAATGGGCTGCCTAATAATGCATTGAATGGGCTTGAATTGGATGCCTAATAATGCCTTGAATGGGCTTAAATTGGCTGCCCAATGAATGGGCTTCAATTTGGCAAAAAACAACTCAATGGGCTTTAAAAAAAAAAAAAAAAAATTAGTTGGGCCAGATTTGGGCCCAACAAGTTAAACGGGGCCCGGCGGGGCGGGTCTGGGCCCCGAAAAAAAAACCCGATTATTATTCGGGCAGGGTCCGGGTTTAGGGTCTTGGCCCGCGGGTCGGGCCCGGGTATGCAAAAATCCGGCCCGAACCCGACCCGTTACCATCCCTAACTCCAGCTGCACCTCCTTAGACATTTAAGCATGGTCCTTTAGCTCCACTTTAATTCTAGTTTGGCCTCCATTCTCTCACAAATTCCTATAAACTCATATTTCTCACATGATTTCCTGAAAGTAGAAAATTACACATAATGAATGACATCTTATTCAAGAAATTATGTAAAGATAAATAATAGGGACTAATGCAAATCATGGCTTAATTATACAAATTAAGCATAGTAATAAGAAGATAACCCATAAAAATATATAACAAGTATACATTTTAAGACGTTAACAATTGGGTTGGAACGGACTTGGAACGATTTTTTTTTTTTTTACTCATTCTCGGCCTTTCCCGTTTCGTTTTGGCTAGAAATAAAGCCAAAATGATGTTTTTTAATTTTTTGAATTTTTATACTATTTTTTTGAAATTTTATAAACCTGGGGTGGTTGGATTTTGCACCTTGAAGTTTCAGAATTTGGATTTTACCCCCTGAAGTTTGGGGTGTTTGGATTTTACACCCTGACATTTCAGAACTTAGATTTTGCCTCCTATAGTTTAGGTTGTATGGATTTTATACTCCCAAATTATGAAACTTTAGGGTGTAAAATTCAAACACTCCACAACTTTAGGGAGTAAAATCCAAACACTTCTAAAATATAGGGGGATAAAATTCAAATTCTAAAATGTTAGGGTGTAAAATCCAAATATCACCAAACTTCAGGGAGTAAAATCCAATTCTGAAATTTTAGGGTGTAAAAATTCAATTACTTCCAAACTTTGAGGGTGTAATTTGTAATTTACCCAAATATTTATAAACAATTTTTCAATAACTTTTTTAAAAAAATTGTTTTCAGATTTGAGATTAGTAAAATTACAATAAAAAATTGTTTTTTTAAAGATTTATTGGTGTGGATTGAAAGAAGATGGATCCAAAGACTGTTGAAAAATGAATGGAATTTTTTTTTTCTTTAAGTTAAATGAGTCAAAGCAAAAAGAAAAATATCATATCATATGCAATATCATAAAATTTGGGCTTAAAAGCGGTTCATGGTTTCCAGATGGCACACAAAATTGTAATTTTTTAAGTAAGAACAAATAAGTTATTTATTTGTTTTTTTTTTCCTTAGAAAAAAAATATTATTTGTTCTTATCAACTATTGCTTTATTATTTCCTCATTAGTCAGCATCTAGTTTTTATTTATTTTTCCCTTTTGACAAGTGATTTTTTAAATCTTTATTAAAAAAAATTAAAATATTTATTCTCGAATCACGTGAAGTTCAAAATCTTCTTTATTCATTGTTTTTTATTTGAGAAGAAAATCTTTATTCATGTAAAAAAAAAAAAAAGATATATAAGAAAAAAAAAAGTTGAAAGTGTAACATATAACGTGTAATTTAGCCTGGTATTAATTTGGGCTTGGGTAAAATTCCTGGCTCCACTGTTTCTTGCATATCATTGAATAATCTGACTACATCATTCTTATATCCAGATTAAGATCCGGTGCAATACCTAGGGTATTGCACGGGGTGCAATAGCTTTAATATTAGCCATGGATTAAATCCAATGCTCAAAATATTGACACATTATTTGTCCAAGCTGGCAATTCGCGTGCTTCAATTTCTCCTATCTATTTCTCTTCTCTTTTTAGTTTTCACTTAGCAATAGTTTACCCCAAATAATTTCAGAAAAACTCTCTTTCCTCTCTTCTTTTTCTCTCACTCTCCCACTTCCACCAAGGGTTTTTCTCTATCTACCTCCCTTTCCCTAACGCTCCTCTCAACCCCGACTATGCTCCAGCACAGCCATTGCTCTGCCTCGCCAATTTTGTCAAAAGCGGGCTTGGTCTATTGGAATACCCTGAAACCCACAAATCTCTTTCCCCACTACTGCCCACACTATTCTCTAAAACCAACACTATGCTCTAAAATCTTCTAAAAGCAGTAGAAGATCTTCTAAAATCTTCTAAAACCACCATCAAATTCCATGGTAAGTGTGCCACTATGAACATCTATCTTAGTCTTGGATGTCTTTAAGAATGGTCTTCCTAACAAAATAGGAGTGGTTTGATCACCATTCTCCATATCATGCACATAGAAATCAGCAGGGAAAACCAAATCATTAACTTGCACAAGAACATCCTCAACTATACATCCTTAGGATAGGCAATAGATCTATCAGCCAATTGAATTACAACACCAGTTTTATTTAAAGGTCCAAGTTTCAAAGAAGCATATATAGAATATGGCATGACATTGGTAAAAACTCCTAAATCTAGCATGGCCTTCTCAAGTTGAGTGTTACCTATTGTACAAGGGATAGTAAAAATACCTGGATCTTTGCACTTTGCAGGGAGTTTTCTTTGAATAACTGCAGAAACATTCTCCCTTACTCGCACATTCTCACATCCTTTAAGTTTATGTTTCCTCTTAATTGTACATAGTTCTTTTAGAAATTTAGCATAACGAGGTACTTGTTTAATGGCATGTAAGAGTGGAATATTTACCTCACATTTACGAAAAGTCTCTTATAAATCTTTATTTTTCTCATATTTTCTAGATTCTACTAAAGCTTGAGGAAAATGAGGTATTGGTTTATAATCAGAAAGAGGCGGAAACTTATGCTTAGGTACCTCATCATCATTGGGAATGTTCTTGTCTGCAATGACATTTTTCTCCTTTTTTTGCTTTGATGATGTAGGGCTGCCTTTACTGGAGTCTCAACCTCTTTACCATTTCTCAAAATGATTGCACTTGCATTTTCACTTGCATTTTCTCTTGGATTTACTACTGTTTGAGAGGATAATTTCCCCGAAGTTTGCGCCTCTAGCCGACTAATTGTGGTCGCCATCTGGCCCATCTGATTGTCCAAACTTTGAATATTGGCCCTCACCTCTTGTTGAAATTGTTTCATCTCCTATTGAAATTGCAAAGTATTAGTGGCAAGAGACTTAACAATATCTTCTAAAGATATACCAGAATTAGGAGTTTGGCTTGGTTGTTGTCTAGGGGGTATGGTTGCTTATATTGTTGGCAAATTGGGCTGTTTTGAGTCGTGGGCTGATTTACTTGTGATTCCCATAGCTAAGATTGGGGTGATC